>NW_010290548.1:779-1169 GCF_000700745.2 Antrostomus carolinensis | reverse complement strand
CACGAGGGACACGAGGAGACATGAGGGGACAGGAGGGGACATGAAGGGACACGAGGGGACATACGAGGGGACATGAGGACACGACACACGAGGGGACAATAGGGGCACAAGGACACACAAGGGGCACCAGGACATGAGAGGACACACGAGGGGACACAAAGGACACATGATGGGACACGAGGGGACACGAGGACACAACACACAAGGGGACATGAAGGGCACAAGGAGACACAAGGACACATGAGGGGACACACGAGGGACACGAGGAGACATGAGGGGACAAGAGGGGAAACACAAAGACACACAAAGGGACATGAGAGGACACGGGACACAAGGGGACACAAGGGGCACAAGGGACACAAGGGACACAAGGGACACAAGGGGACACAA
>NW_010290548.1:377-671 GCF_000700745.2 Antrostomus carolinensis | reverse complement strand
ACACAAGGGGCACAAGGGGACACACGAGGGGACACGAGGGGCACAAGGATGCAACATGAGGACATGGGAGGGGACATAAGGGGACACAAGGAGACATGAAGGGACATGAGGAGACACGAGGGGCACAAGGACACACAAGTGGACATTGGGGGACACACAAGGGGACATGAGGACACATGAGGACACACGAGGGGCACAAGGACACAGGAGGAGACATGAGGGGACACACAAGGACACACTCAGGGACACTGGGGGGACACATGAGGGGACATGAAGGGACATGAGGGGACACAA
>NW_010290548.1:0-252 GCF_000700745.2 Antrostomus carolinensis | reverse complement strand
GTCACGAGGTGACAGGAGGGGACATGAGGGGACATGAGGGGACACGAGGGGACACGAGGGGACAGGAGGGGACAGGAGGGGACACGAGGGGACACGAGGGGACACGAGGGGCACAAGGATGTGACACACGAGGACACAGGAGGGGACATGAGGACACACAAGAGGACACATGAGAGGACATGATGGGCACAAGGAGACAGGAGGGGACACAAGAAGACACAAGAGGGGACACATGAGGGACAGTGGGGGGGA
>NW_010290547.1:10931-12581 GCF_000700745.2 Antrostomus carolinensis | reverse complement strand
ACTGATGCAATTACTTCATTGTAGAAAGCCACTAGGTTACAGTAAAGCCATGCTGGCTGTTTTGAATCACCTCCCTAACCTCCATGTGCTTCAGCATAGCTTCTAGGAGGACCTGTTCCATGATCTTCCCAGGCACAGAGTTAAGGCTGACAGGTTGGTAGTTCCTAAGGTCCTCTTTTCTACCCTTTTTAAAAATTGGTATAATGTTTCCTTTCTTCCAGTCACTAGGGACTTCACCTGACTGCCATGACTTTTCAAGTATCATGGGGAGTGGATTGGCAACTACATCAGCCAATTCCCTCAGGACTCTGGGATGCATTTCATCAGGTCCCATGGACTTGTGTATGTTCAGGTTCCTCAAATGGTCATGAATCTGATTTTCTCTTACAGTGGGAGGGACTTTGTCTCCCTGGTCCCTGTCTTGTGGGCCATCAACTTGAGAGCTGTGAGGAGACAGGTTGCCAGTGAAGACTGATGCAAAAAAGTTGTTGAGAACCTCAGCCTTCTCCTCATCTGTTGTTACTAGATCACTGTTGTTGCTCATCAGGGGAGATATGCTTTCTTTAGCCTTCCTTTTCTGGTTTACATAACTGTAGAAGCCCTTCTTGTTTTTCCTGGCATCCCTTGCCAAGTTCAGCTCCAGCTGTGCCTTGGCCTTCATGACCTCACCCCTACACAACCGGGCAATGTTCCTGTACTCTTTCCAGGACACCTGTCCCTGCTTCCACTGCCTGTGTAGTTCCACCTTGCCTTTTAGTTTAACCAGCAGGTCTTGACTCTGCTGTGCTGGTCTCTTGCCTTCCTTGCCCAATTTCTTACACCTGGGGATTGAGAGCTCTTGTGCTCTGTGGAAATCATTCTTAAAGATCTGCCAGCTCTGTTCTGCTCCCTTGTCCTTGAGGGCCGTTTCCCAGGGGGTCCTATGTCAATAGCTTCTTGAAGAGCTGTTAGTTGTCTTTCCTGAAATTCATGGTCCTGACAATGCTTCTCATATGACTCATATGCCTTAGGACAGTGAACTGCACCAGTGCATGATCACTACAGCCCAGACTGCCTCCAATCTTGACATCCCTGATGACCATCAGGTCCAATATGGCTTCCTTTCGAGTAGGGCTGTCTACTTCTTGTGTTAGAAAGTTGTCATTAAGGCACTCCAGGAGTCTCTTGGATTGCCTACAGCTTGCCATGTTACTTTTCCAATAGATGTCATGGGGGTTGAAATCCTCCAGCAGGATGAGAGCCTGTGAGCTCGACGCCTCCTGGGGCTGGAGTAAGAAGGTTTCATTGACAGGCTCCCCTGTATCGGGCAGCCTGTAGCAGACACCAACCACAAGGTTCCCCTTGTTGTCTCAATCCCTAATTCCTACCCATAAGCTTTCAACCTGCAATTAGTGCCTTAAACCTTGGCTCTGAGTATGCTAGCATAAATTTAATTTCACAGTAAAATTCATTGCAAAAAATGTCCTTCTGGTATAAATTAAAATACTCTAACAGAGGGAAAAAAACACACAACTCTGGAACTAACAAGACCCTTAGTGTTTTTGAAAGGTCCCTGCAAGGGAAAGCAAATCTTGCTGCATGCATAGAGATGAACCAGTTCTAAGTATAGACCAAACCACACCTCTCACCTTAAAGTCAAAATGGCAGAGC
>NW_010290547.1:0-10910 GCF_000700745.2 Antrostomus carolinensis | reverse complement strand
CCTGCACTTTGTTACATCTTGGTTTCCCTGCAACCCTATAGTACAAAGGCAAGAACTTGCTAAGTATTCTGTGCAGGTTTTCCCCAAATTTCCTATTTACTTTCTTCCAAACAACAACAAAAAAGTGTTAAGACCTCCCAGGTGAATTGGATAGAACATGCTGAAGATCCATAAAGTAAACTATGCAAGAAAGGTAAGAGTGGTTCAGCCTGATTTACTATCAAAGGGTTTAATGCACTTTATCAGCACAGAAAGAGTTGAAAAGCAAGGCAATAACATTTTCTTTCCTGCAGGCCAAAATGTGGACCACTGGTCACAAAAAAAGATTTTTAGCCTGGATCTAGAGCTGCAGAACTTGCTGAGTCAGCCATCACAAAACACTGACAAAGCAAGAGGAATAAGACACCTATTCTAAAAACATCAAAAGACAATTTCTCAAGGTGTCTTTGTAAAGTCTCTTTAATATGCTATACCTGTCCTGCTACATTCGCTCAAACATTGTGAACTACAGGACATAAACTAAACACCCTTTAGGCATTTGTTCAGAAAAAGGAAATGTTACCAAAAAAGTAATTAAAAAATTCCTTCTCTTCTCCTCAAAGTGTAGGAATAATTTAGGAAAAAATAATGAAATCTACTAAAAGATTTTAAATTCTTAAATATTGATTTCATCAACTTTAACTTACATGTGAGCTCTTTGCAATGTTTTAACAAATCTCTCTAAATTCCTTATAATGCATCTACTGTTAATATAACATATATTTGACATTTAAACTTTCAAATGCATTTTTTGTGTATTTCAGTTAACCCACAGTCATATTATTTAATTACTATTAGTACAGCATCAACCCTTGATGAAAGCCCAGTTCTAATATGAAAAATGTTCACTCCTGCATTCAGAATCATGTGATCTTTATTGCAAAAGCAAAAGCTTTTACTTTGAACCATGTGAAAAATATACTTGCTACCCTCATATAAACAAGTTCAGCTTTCACAACAGCAACAAAATAAACATTACAATTTCGCTAACTCAAAATAATCAATATAAAACAAAACCAAAAAGTCCACTTTTTTAAACTAAAAATTGTTTTTCATTATGTTTTCAAATGCCATTTTTATTTATAACACAAATATCAAAACTTTCTGTAAGTACTGAAACAAATTTTTACTTTTTTATATCTATTTGAATGGAAACATTTTCAGAAGTCAGTGTGAACTTATAAAAATCGCTTTCACTGTTCTGAAACTGTTTCTATAAATAATGTCTTGAGAAACGCTCCAACTACCATATTCTAATAACTGTCATCCTAAATCTGCATACTTTAAAGGAATTAACACTTCTCATTCTACAGTTCACATAGTATTTAAGTAAAAATACTTTCCACACTGACATCTAGTGAAGTTTTTTTGCAACAGAACCAACTGACTTGAGTCTTTCTAGCCTCAAAACACAAAGGAAAAGAAAGGGAAGGTCCATTTAGACAGAGATCACAATTAAAATGGAAACATTCCCAGGCAAAACGTTTTCAAGACTTTCTTTGTAAAAACTGTAGTGATCTACAAGTCAAGAAGTACAGAAAATCCTTGTCTAGGGACTGAGACTCCAGTACCTCTGTTTGAGCTTCAATCTGCTGATACCACAGTTATTGGCTTCACAAGATGAGTCTGGAAAGCTAGATGTCTTCTGGTGCTTGAGAGATGTGAGGGGGAAAACAGCTGGATATTAAATTAAGTTTTGGCTAAAAGCTGCCTGATGCTAAATTACACACTTGTAATCACTTCAATTGCAAGGCAATAATACTAGTAACTAATTGTGGCAATGTGACAGGATGTAAAGCAACCAAATAGAATTCTTGCTAATATATGTAAAATGTAAAAATCTGAAATCTATCAACATTTTATGTACCAAAATGAGTTCCACTTGCAATGGCATCAGAATGAGTTTCTCCAGTTAATAACCTTATTTTCATCTAAATATATCTTCATCTTGACAACAGAAACACCATCATGAATTATGGAATGGAAAAAGTATTAAGGAACTCTTAATACTTGCACTCTATTTTGTATTTCATCACAGAGAAGCTCAATAATCTGAGCTAAAGCTGCCAGATGCCCAGGTTTCTCCAGACTTAGCTTTTTTTTTTTTTTTCTTTTTACACAGAAGTTCTGTCCAGAAAAAAAAATTTGGCCATTTGTTTGGAATTTCCAGATGCTGGGCAGCATAGTCAGGTGGTAGCTCTAATGTGGTTGCTTGATGCCTGGAAATCCTGGAAAAGTATATCCACGAGCACTTTTGTGCAACCGAACAAAGAGTTACATTGTGTGTGTGAGAAATGAAAATGTTGTCTTTGTAGCTAGGAGGGCTCAGCTCCTGCAATGTGACGATGACATGGCAGGACCTAAGAAAGACGCCTGTGGCTGGAGATAAGGGTGTGCTGCTGAGTAACTGCCTAGCATCTTATTATAAAAAGGGGGGCAAAAACAATAAAAAGGGTGTGGGAAATTAAAATAGAGCGTTGGGAAATTTAAACTACACAGGACTTCACAGGCATATCGGATAGGCTGTAAACCTTAAAGTACCTCACCAACAGGGAAGGTACTTTAGGGAAATAAGGGAGGGATTCTGTGGCCAGGAATAGGGTATAAAATTTGTGTGTTGCTCTGGCAGTGTGTGCCTAGGAGTTAGGACACCTGCTCTTGCAAGAATGTAATAAAAGTGCTTCACTGAAGAGTCTGTCTGGAGTCCTTTAAACCAACCGACTGCTTGTTTCTCACATGTGCAGAACATAATGAGCATGCTCTCTTTACTGAGTACTCCCAAGTAAGATATGCCACCAGATAGGGTCCAAATTATGTTCTGAATTTCCTGGACACAAATATGATAGCCTTCACATGAGGCACTCACTCTAAGGCAATCCTTTAATGTATTGTTTCAAGTGTATCTTTTAAGTGCATCCGCAACTTGCATATGAGAAAGCTGGAACAATGCATGGGACCACCAAAGTATTTACTAGTGTGTTTGGTTTGTGTGTGTTGGGGAGGGGGGGTGGTTTTTTTGGTAGTGGAGGAAGGGCAACTTTATGAGAGCGGAAAGCTCGGGGAAGGGGCCACCTTGGGAGAAGCCTGGCTCCAAGGTGCATCCCCCCAGCCCAGGATGGGCCAATGAGCACTAGAGAAACACCTCTGTGAATCCATATTTGTGAGGGGAAGGACTCTCCTGAAAAGAAGTAGGTGGGGGTGAACCTGGAGGAGAGGCGATTGACAAATAAAAGATGACCATCAGCCTAAACAAAGGGAGACAGACAGAGAGAGAGAGAGCTTCACTGCCAGAAAGAAGGACAAAGATCTACACATCCGGTTCACCTGATGGAGTAGGAGAAGGAAAAGGAAGTCCCTTGCAGCCCAATGGAGATTCAACAGCAGAGACCCACATGTAGGCCATGGAGGACCCCACGCTGGAGCAGAGAAGCTGAGCCTGAGGGCAAGTGTAACTGAAATTGTGACCCTGAGCTAGAGTGGGGGTGGACCCCCAGAGTCGGGGGTGAGTCTGCAGCCCGTGGATGTCCCCATGCCGGAGCCGGGAGCTGAGCCCGAAGAGGTCCATGACTCCATGGGAATCTCGTGTTGGAACATCTTGTTCCTGGACTTCCATGCTGGGAAGAGCAGCAGAGATGAACTGACTGAACCCTCATTCCCTGTCCTCTGTGCCGCTGCTGGGGGGGAAGGTAGAGACATTGTGAGCGAAGTGATTTGAACCCAGGAAGAAGGGAGGGGTCGGGGGAAGGTGATGTAAGATGTGGTTATTTTGTTTACTCAGATAATTTGCAACAAACTGATTTTTCTTCCCCAAGTTTGAGTATATTTTGCCCGTGACCGTAACTGATGAGTGAGTCATCCCTGTCCTTCATTCCTAATCCCGTGTGTTGTGTCTCCCATCCCATCTCATCGGGTTGAGGGACTGAATGCAGGACTGCATGGTCCTACTGTGGGTCAAACCACCACAACTAGTTCAAGATAGGTAAATAGCAATGGGCACATACATGTTAGTACAGACATCTTAAGGTTCAGAATGAGACTTACAGGAATCTAGCACCTGGCTGTGCAGCAAAATCCACAATCTGAATTAGACTTCTGGAATTAAAAAAAAAAAGGCAAGAGATTTAGGTGTTTAGAAAGGGGATACACATGGGGCAGCAATTAGAGCAGCAGTAACTACAGACAGACAAAGTGAAAGGCTGAAGAGTTTGTCTTCATCCTATATCTCTAACTACTAGACAACTTATCCTGAGATTCAAGAAGTTACCTCCTTTCAGTTAGGGTTCATAGCATTTAGCCATCTCAGAGTGAGGTGTACCAAGTCTTTCTTTGTTTGTTTTAAAGAAAAAGAAAAAATCCTTCATTTCAAAGAACAATGCCCTGAAAAAAGGAGGCCCAGCTTCAAGATGTTTAATATCGAATACTCATTTGATAAAAATACAGAAATTCTAAATGGCATAGGAATTAAAAACGAGGTTTCTCCTGCTTCACATACATAATTCACTACGTCACAGTCACGTTTTCTCCCTCATTCTTCCAATTTCTTAACTATTCCATACAGAGGTGAATTTTAAAAGGAAAGCTGATAATGCAAGCAGCTCCAGGCAATCTACAATTCACGGTTACTGCATGTTTCCCAGAGAATGGAGATGTGCCTTGAAACTCTCACCCGCAGCCTGGGTACCTGCCCTCTGGCTGAACCAGTAGGTCACAGGAAGCAGCATCCCTACTTCTACAGCCATTTTGTATGAACCTTCACAAGTTGTACTCAACAGCTCACTTAGCGGCACTCACACCTCAGCTAACACAAATGACTGAGGACCATGTATAAAATGGAGCTTAAAAGATTTTCTATATATTGAATAGATGCTAAGCTATGCAGCACCATGAAAACTATAGTACTAGAGAGCTTGGCCAAAAGCAGACTTTTAGGCACATAAAGGATCTTCAGTCCAAAGCGATACACATCCAAGCAGTCGCAGAATGGAAGTTTTAAGAATTAAAATTTTAGATCTAGACAGATATTTCTTGACTTCAAAACTTGAAGTCAGTTTTTCCAATCTTTATAAAAGGCACAAGCCCTCTCTGCCTCTCAGAGATATGCCATTTTTGATTCAATTATATTTATTAATGTGTCCTTGCACATATGATATAGCATGACATCCTAGCACGGAGGGCAGAAGAACTGTTATTTCTACAGTAGTAATAACCACTGCATACATGGAAACAGGGCTTTTCTTCATTTAAAAAAAACATAAAGAAGCTTGACAAGGATTCAGTAAAACACTTTACCATAGAAACCCTGAATATTATTATTTAGGGCTTCTGGCCAAACTCAGTATTATCATTGACAACATATTTTCATATTAATTACCAAAAAAATATATTGCCACAATATTACAAGATTAAAACTAAAGATTAATTTTAAACTCAGATATTTCAAAGTTAATAATTAGTACAGCTTTAATTCTTCATCAGTTAACACACATATTACCAAAATAATCTCTGTATTACTATTATTAACATCTTCACATCCAGATTTAATGAGACTGTCCCAACTTCCAACAATTATATTGTGATTTTGAGAGCCCATACCTGTTTCAGGTTATTAACAGAAGTTTTCTGGTATTGACAGGTCTCCTGGTTTCTGGAGAACAGGCTAGATGGCCTTGGTCTCGTTTTTCTCAACTTGATTCAAGATGGTATGAAAGGGCAAGTATGGGCAATACGTCATCTCCAGGTAGTCCTACAGTGCTTTAAGCTGTTTGTGGTGACAATAAGCAGCAGGTCTAGGCGTATCCAATCACTATAAACCATTCAAAAGCATACACACACTGCCAGCCACAGAATGCAGCAACTGAACCCCAGACTGACTTCCTGTTTGCCTTTTACAGAAAAATGGTGGTTAATAAGGATGTCTGAAAAATGAAAACATGCCTGTACCTCTGGTATCATAGCAAATTCAGCAAGCAGTTGTTTAGCAACAAAGTGGGAAAGCCATCTGAGCTCAGGCAAAATGGTTTAGTTTTTGCTGAAATCCATGCGAAAACATGGACCTAACAATAGCAGCTGAACCTCAAAATCTTCAAGAATAGCATGGATAAAGAGCTTATTTCCATAAAATCCCTCTGGACTGAACTGAAACACTGATGTCTAAACATCTGGTACCACCACAATACCGAGTATGAAAAGCTCTGCTACCCTTTCATTTCTGTGCCATATTGCAGGACTGAAATTAATACCTTGCATGATTCTGAACCATGGTCAAAAGACGTTACAAGTTCCAAATTCCCCCTGCCAACAGAAACAAAGACACTATAAGGGCACCTGCTTAGCCATGAATCAGGAGCCGGGCTGCCTCAACATCCAATTCTAAAACCCTACACTGAGCAGGCCAAGCTTGAAAGCAAGGTCTGGTTTAATTTAGTAACATGTGCTTCACTACATAAAGATAAATGACTGACAAAGCTGGTTTTGTTGGGTTTTTTTCCTATCATAATCATAGATGTATGCCTCTCACATCATTCTCTAAAGCACCAAAAAACATTTCAGTGTATTATTTTCTTAATATTTGGAGGACCTAGGGCCAAGCTCACTAATGAATTTACTCGTTGAAAATCAACTAAATCTACTTATACAAGGAAATCAGCTGAAGTTTGCCTTCATCAGACTTGAGACTCAGGCCAACCTGACCTGCTTAAGGAAATAAAAAAAAAAGAAAACAATCATCACCAACATCAATCCCTTGCCACACTGTGCTTCTGCAATTGGCTTACTGAAACCAATTAAATGCCTGAAGATGCATTTATAAATAAATAAATAAATGCTAAAGTGACAGATGAGAAGATTTAATCTAAGTTCAATGGCAGATATTAAAATGATTCCATGTTCCCTTGCTGACAAGTTTAGAAAGGATACCTTTCCCATCCAGAAAGTTCCACCAGACATCAATTAAAGATATTTTGGTTTGATTTTGTTCACACTCAAATCAAATAGGATCTTTTTAATACAATCTCCTATGAAATAATGGAGAAAACACTCTAGAATCACATAATACCTCAGATACAAACGATGGATTAAATAAGAGTTCCTCTATCTTCAAGCCACATGCTAGTTTGCCAATGAAGCTCCAGGGAAATAGTATTTAGGATAGGCTTCATCCCACAGGATTTTAGTCATCTAAACTTTTAACTTGAAGCATAAAGTCTCTACTTAGGCTCTTCAGTCAGCTGAACAGAGATGGGCATTTCTAGAGAAAATAAATCCCACTTTAAGGTATGTGTCCAAAAACCTAACTCAGCTGCACATGAAGTTAGGCAGAGGTTTATCTCACCTACCATTCACTGGCCAGCTTAAATATAAATATATTCATATACTAAGGATGGTACTTGTCCCATTGAAATGTGGTAATAATGAAGTGTTGAGCTCAATCTCTCTATTTTCCATCAGTCAAAAGAGAACATCTTTCTCAAGCATCTATTTTCAAATTGAATGAAGTATATTATGGGGGCATTTCTCTCTCAAGCCATCTGTAAGGGCTGCCTGGATAGCTATCTCAAACCAGGCATTTAATTTAAGACAATGGAAACACAAGCAAGACAAATCCCTGACTTAGTGCACAGCACCATGAACATACATTCAGATTTAGCTGAGCACATACAGAGTGTTTAAATTTCACTTCCCTAACTCTAATAACACAAATAACCCGTTTTGAGTATTTTAAGTACTAACAGTGTTAATTTAAATTGACCTTAGCACTGGTAGGGGGTGTTGGCACACCAGGAAGTCTAGAGGATGAGTCTAAATCCATTTGAACAAAATCAAGCAAAAAGCCTGCAGAACAGAGAAGATAACTAAGTGCATGGAACGATCTGGCCTGGCAGCAATAGCTTTAAGTTCATTAGTTGTCTTTAGAATAAACTACACCACCACCATGTGCTTCGCCACTCCACTGTGATTGGACATCACAATGACTTGGCCTATCCAGATTACTCTTTGCAATGGTGAAGTCAGTCAAGACTTTTGGTCAGACTTGTGATCTTTGGGAATACCAAGGTGTAATATGATTTCAAGCATGGATGCTTATCTATTAAGAATTGCAACAAATACACTTTGCAATTTTCAGTCAATTGAACAATTTGAGGGAACAAAGTGAAAACCACAATAACCAACAGACCATTTTAGTTGTACTTCAGGGCATGCCTATGTGTACAACTCCTGTAGACATAACTGAGCTAGTTTACATAATAACAGCAATATGAATGTGCCAATCAGCCACATAGCACAGTCATGTCCAGTCACTCACAAATTTATTGCTCTTTTTGGGTGGACGTTGCAACCTCATTTAAACATTGTGCTGCTGCAGTTGTCACCATCTAATCTCAATGGTTTGAAAGAAACTGCAGTATGTCTGTGACCCACAGTAATGTTCCAACTGCAACACAAAAGCATTCTAATAGGCATATACCACCTACTTCTCAACTATCCACTTATAATAAGAAGAAAATGCTGGACTGATTTCCGGGACCTTCTGCCAGTGACAGAGCACTGGAACAGGCTGCCCAGAGAGGTTGTGGAGTCTCCATCTCTGGAGATGTTCAAAACCCACCTGGACGCTTTCCTGTGCAACCTGCTGTAGGGAACCTGCTTTAGCAGGGAAGTTGGACTAGATGATCTCCTGAGGTCCCTTCCAACCCCTATGAATCTGTGATTCTGTGATATTCTCCCCTGATATAACAGCATCATGGAAACTGGTCAGTTCTCTGCACCTGACCCAAAACACTTGAATTAATGGATATCACCTGAGAATTATTTTTTTAAATACTCACTTGAATATAAATAATTCCCTCTATTTTTAATTAATTAACTTTCCTGTTCCCCATGTAAAGTAGAGTAGCATTAATTGTCTCCCTTTTACAGACTGAGAAAGTGAGACTCACTAAAATTCAGTGACTTGCTTATAGGCAGAGAGGAGCTCCATGGTAGAGGAGGGATCTGAAGCAAGAACCTGAACAAGATGGAAATAAAATTTCCAATTAGATCAGTGAAAGTTATTTAAATTGTATGCTGATGTGGGTCCCCTGACACCTATTTGTGATCTTCAAGACACAATATTAAAGGACAACAACAGGGACTCACCAACAGTATTCTAAAACCGTAATACTGAGTATAACCAACCAACCAACCAGTCAACACACTTAAATCACTATCAAATACAATTATGAGAACAGCTGTAAACTAGTAAAATGTCAGGGTGTGAAAAGTTATCATATTAGCCTTCTTTTCTCTTCCACTCCTCATTCTTTTCATTTTAAAAGGACAGCAAAGCTTCCAGGATAATCCCCTATGCACCATATGTGCTCTTCTTCCCAACTCTAAGGTCTACAGGATTATAAAATATATAATTGCAACATATAATGAGTTAGAACTTCAAGACACCAAGTAAATGCAATAAATGAGAACTGACAATGGCAACACTAACATCTTGCAGGTGGCTATAAGTAACGTCTCATGGGTAAACATATGCCAGTCAATTGGTCAAAAAGATAAGCTGAGGAGCTTACAACACTGTCATTCCCTTTACAGAAATTTTAAAGGCAATCTACTCAGTCTGCATAAAGAAAGCCTTACGTTCCTAGCATGCTTACTCATGAGTATGCTTCACACCACCACCATCACTCCTTTTACGCTCTTTCTGGGTTCACAGTTTTATTGCTCATAGAGGATGGCATTCTGACAGAACATGTCATATACTTTCATTTTCAATTGGAGTTTAACTCTGGAGTGCCATGCAATCATCATATATATTTTAATGTACAACAGCTGATTCATGGGTAAAACTCATGTAGGAGAAAAGACTGAACTTCTGTCATTTTGACTCTTCACTGCCCCTACTTTCTGCCTCAGGAAGACAGAAAACATTACTATTCTCATTTCTTAGCATTCTATTTTTAGGGTGGACCCACTTGGCATAGGACAAAGGAAAAGCAGACAGGATCTACATAGTTTGTAAATACTAAAGAGGTAGTACAGTAACACTGTTGTACATAATCCACAGCAGGAACTATTTGCAGACTTCAAAGGCTACTTGATGTTTTGTTTCCTGACAAAATAACCTAGAGTTCTCACAGAACTGCTTCTGCTGCACATTACCCTGGAGGAACTTGTACAGTCCTATCCCCTTCCCATACTCTGAGAGCCTGCCTTGCAATAATGCTTCTTCAACAAAGCAGTTCTGGAGCTTACAGACTCTATTTTATTAGTCAAATGGTTTGCTGATGGCCTAAAAGCCTAGATTTTCCCAGGTAGTTAATATGTTGTTTCTCTTCAACCCTCTACAGTAACTACCAGCCAATAGTACAGACCATTCTGTCTGTCCAAGATTCTTATATCCAAAATTAGTTCCAAATCAGCAAATCTCTAACATGCTGTGAATGACAACAATGGGCACATAATAAATAATAATTTATTATAATATACGTGAAAGGAAACATTCTCTGTATATTTAAAAGAAGTCGTATTTTCTGTAAAAAATCTCTTAAATAAGCATTTCTATTTGTGGTGGTTTGACTCACAGTAGGACCATGTGGTCCTGTACTCACTCCCCCCACCTGGTGAGATGGGATGGGAGACACAACAAAGGGACACGGGATGAGGAATGAAGGACAGGGACGGCTCACTCACCAGTTATGGTCACAGGCAAAACAGACTCAAACTTGGGGAAGAAAAAGCAATTTAATTCATTGTAAATCATCTGAGTAGATATAACAACCACATCTTACAACACATTCCCCGACCCCTCCCTTCTTCCCGGGTTCAAATCACTTTGCTCCTGATTACCTTCCCCCCCCAACAGCGGCACAGGGGACAGGGAA
>NW_010290546.1:51457-87574 GCF_000700745.2 Antrostomus carolinensis | reverse complement strand
GTGCTGCTGGGGGGAGGAGGTAGAAAATCAGAAAAGAAATTTAGCCCAGAAAAAAGGAAGGGGTGGGGGAGGAGTTTTAACATTTGGTTTTAATTCTCATTATCTTCTGATTTTGATTGGTAATAAATTAAAGTTGTTTTTTTCCCCCAAATCAAGTATGTTTTGCCCGTGCCAGTAACTGGTGAGTGATCTCTCTCTGTCCTTATCTCCACCCACGAGCCTTTCATTATATTTTTCTCCCCCTGCCCAGTTGAGGAGGGGGAGTGATTGGGCTTTGGTGGGCATCTGGCATCTGCCAGGGTCAACCCACCACAGCTATATGCTCCTGGATCTTAAGACTTCACTTCGATTATCTGTTGGTGGCTAGTAAATCTGGATAGGATACTATGCAACAGCGCGTGCTTTCATTTCCACCCATTATCTTTCAGACCACAGACCAGCTTTATCACAAAAGCAGTGATGGATTTTCAGCTATGTTTTCAGACTCATGTTTTCCAGAAGTTTCAACACTTAACCTATAGGATAAGTAGGCTTTAAAAAATAAATAAATAAATAAATATTTTTTTTTTAAAGGCAGCACAAAGCAGAATGTCCTACTCCCTTTCTGAAGGGAACTCTACTCGCCAAGTAGTACCAATGAAGCAACTGGGGCCTTGAAAGCAGGGACATTTGCTGCAGACATAAAGAAAAGCAGCAAGATCTTGCTCTTTCATGCAGCATTTTGAAATTGTGTGTCATTAATTGCTCAGTTGTGATTCCTGTCCCAGTAAAGAAAGGCAGGGAACTATCGCACCAGAAAGTTTATTCTCATGGCATTGAGTCAACACTCACTGACATTTATAGGACTTGGAGTAAGCTACAGCTGTGTCCTGTTAGAGAACAGGACTGTCGGAGCCTCCCCTTTCCAGGCGCAGTCACATTCCCTCCTAGTACCATCCCTCCAGCCTAGGGCTCCTGATTCCAGGCAGAGCTACAGATTCGGATGTTACATACACTAAATGTTAAGTCACTGTCCAGTTTAGGCATGCTTAATTCTACCCCACAGAGTTACGTCTTTGCTGAACATTTCATAGCTTCACAGCAAATTTACCAGGTGTTTGTCTATCCTACTAACCGCACAGATTGCCATTACAAACCTGAAAGCCTTGACTTGCTTGTTCTTTGGCACCAAGATCCTGCAATGACCTTTTCTGCATCAGATTTAAGGACAGAGCAAAATCAAACTAAAGCCACTGAAATTCTCCTGATTCCTCCTGAAACCAGAAACTGGGCTGTGTTTGTAGGTTGATGTTTACTTATGACTGGAAGCAACTGTTGTAATTTGACTGTCAGTCAAAAATCAATATATGGGCAGGAAGACAGAAAAACTCAGCACAGTGGTGTTGACTACAAAAGGTTTGCATACCTGTAATACTCCAGGGATAACAGACTTAAAATACACTGCTCAGATGAAAAGAATCTCTATGTGCACTTACTATTTTTCAGTATAATTGATAAAAGATTTCTAAGATAACTACTCTTATTACAAGCATCTCACTGCTACATATTTTTCCTAATTAATTCTTAATGCAGATTAATAGATCCTGATGTTTGTTGCCCCCTTTCAAAGGAAAAACTGAAATAATTAAAGTCTTTATTCATGAAGGTACTTCGACAAACATAACTAGGTATCTGTCATCTCATTACAAGAAATAAGGCTATTCATGCCCTTCAAGTTAGGTTCTGAAGTACTCTTCTGAATGGGAGATTTAAATCACCAAATATTTACTTTATGTGTTCATTACATTCAAACACAAACAAAATAAACTGCCTATCTTGCACAGTGCCTGTAAAACAGAGAAATTCCGTCCTGCAGAGGTTTCCTAGGAAACAGGGGAAGGCCCCAAAAAACAGAGAACAGCTGGAAAAGGGAGAAAGAGGAAAGAAAAAGAAAAAAAAAAAAACACACACACACAACCAAAAACCACCCCGCACCACACAACCAAAGAACTAAGTGCTCCATATCCTCAATTTTAAAACCATTGGGAAGATCTCACTAAAAAAAATTCTTCATAAGGGCAAACGTGCACAGCCTAAACAGATAAAGATTTAACTCTTCTCTCCCCACCATCCCACCCTGCTCCCAAAACACCTAAAAAAATCCCCCAAGAACTGTGAATGTTTTAATGAAATGTGGCAAAGCTGAAAAGTTTGGGTCTGTACGCTAAAAGGATGGCCAGCTCCACAGAGGTGTGAAACCTCACAGTGAGCAACAGTTTATGTGAGTCACTGTCTAGAGATTTCTTTACTGAGGAGCCAGGTTCCGCTTCTGCAACGAGTCCACTATTCAACATGAAAACCCGGGTAACTCAATAAATATATTATTAGCATGATGACTCAGTATGTATATTACAGTAGTAGCCCAAGGCTTCATTTGACATCAAGGATGCTTTGTGCTCAGCAATGCACAAATTCATAGGAAGGTCCTGCACTTCACAGTGACAACATAAAATCAAAGCACGCCCAAGCTACTCAATCTCAGTATCCAGACAGATATTTTAGATAAAGTTTTTATCACTACAGCAAATGTTTCAACCAGAAAAAAAAAAAAAAAAAAAAATGAAAACCAGGACAATTTGTCTAACCTCAGTCCTAATTTTTGAAGTAGGCTTCCAACGCTCTGCCAGTCATTAGTATAATTCCAATACTCAGTGCTGCCAATTTTTTTTTGTAGGCTCTTCCCTCCCCACATGGCTCCATTTTCCATGTTCTGCTTTGCTTGTCACCAGGTCTGATGCCTCTTACATCAGGTTCTTCCCTTCCTTTGTTGCCAATATACGTTCCAGTATTTTCTGACTCTTGCCAAAGCAAGCATTTCAACATCTGGAAATCATCCTCCATTACTTTCACCAGCAAGAAGCATCTGCCTTGCAATGTAATTCCCATACAGTGGGAACGTCTGATGTCTTAAGACATCACACACACGCATACATATATATATATATATTTTAGTGCACTACACATATTTAACACACTATATATTACACTAATCTGAAATTTAACATGGAGTACGTTACAAACACATATTAATTTCTTTTAAAAATCTAAGCATGTATACTGGTAGCTTATAGCCCAAAACATTCCTGATTTGAGGGAGTTCTAATTTACAGATTTTTAAAATAAATATGGAACAATATGTTACATTCAGAACTGTGTTCTTTTTCTAGAGCATGCAATTTAATATTGAATTATATCATTTTTTCACTAAGATTTCCTGGAAAAAAAAAAAAAGCCTTTAATGGACAAAATGAAATTTCAGATGTAAAACTGGGAGTCTTTTGTATCATCTGCCTGTAATGATGACATCGAAGTGCTATGATTTGAATACTGGGTCTAAGAAAGTCTTCACAGTACTTTCAGAAGTTGTTGCTACATGCATTCTCCTTCACTACTCAGACAATTCAAGTTGTTTTTAAAGGTTCAATTTTATAAAATATAGAAGGCTAACAAATCAGATGCTGTGTGTCACAAGATACAAAGCATGCATAATGCAACAATTCTGTCTTGTAAGCCCTTTGCCAAAAACATTGTTTAATGCCACACATGCCTAAAAAAACACTGTCAAGGCTGATATATTGCATGTGAAAAGTTCTTCCATGTTCTGCATGAGTGAAAGAATACTCCTTAAACACTGGAGGTTCTTTAACTGCATCACGAAGCGAAGAAGCTGATTACCTTTTCTGTTAGAGACCAACAGATTTTCAATGCACGCATTAGGGTGTGTTGGTTTGGGGTTTTTTTGTAATAAAAGAAGCCACTCTTTCAATGGAAAAACAGTACAGAGGAAAAGGAATACTACTTTTTGTCTATGCCTCTGAAGGTTTTGAAAATGCAAACTATTTCCACTCCTTTTCCACGACCTGAAGTCACAATAGGGCAATAATGCCTCAGCTGCACAAAGCCAAGGGCTCCTCGAGAGGTACAAGCCCCACCTGACACCTCACACCCTCTGGAAGTTCCTGCCTCTTTTGCTTCCTTTCGTCTTCCTTTCCCAGACTGTTAGACACACTGAGGCTTATTCAGTCTGGCAGGTGTGCACATGGCAAAAGCCTTGAATAAAAGAGGTTCAGTCCTCAAGAATATCTGTCCTATTCAATTCTGGGTCCCCTAAACTTCCGTTTTACCATCATTTCTGTTCCATAAATTACCACTTAGGCTGACATTGGACTCTATCACTGAAAGATGAATGTAAGCCTCTCATCCTTTTCCTCATACTTTTTTGCCTAATGGATCATGAGAACTATCTTTTTCTTTACCAGCCTCATTATGTGACAAAGAAATAGCATCCTTAGTTTTAGCCCCCTGTGATCACAGAGCACAACTCTGTTGTTTTTGTCACCCTAGCCTACACTTTTCTAAAATAATTCTCCTCTTTGTATATCTCACCCATATTTTTGCACAGATGGAAGTATTTCATTCCTTACAATCATCTGTGAATTTCATTAACATCCTGTTTCTTTCCTGAGCTATATTACAGAAGATCATCTGTGAAACCATGATGAAGCCACAATAATGATACATTATTCTTAATCACACACATTTATTTAATTTTCCCACCCAACAGGAACATTCAAGCCAATACTAACTTTAAGATTTCATAAGACAGTGAACCAAATCCTTTACTAGCAGTCAAATGCTTTTACATCAACACAGCATAAAGCCAACGTGCAATAGCCTTTTAAAATTATCAGTGGCAGAACTCTGCAGTCTTTCCCTGTACCAACAGCCATGTAAATTATAATTCAACAGTACACACAGTGAGTGTGTAATGAGGCTGATGTTCTCCCTTAGGGTACACAGAGATGCTACAGTACCATCTGCAAGTCTGACCCCTAAAATATTTTTGAAAGATCTGTTCATGTCTCCAAAGACCTGAAGTCTAATAGATTTTCAAACTTCCTGATGAATAAATGATGAATTTTCCAGAAATAGAATAAGTGACCTTTCCTTGTAGAAATAATACCTGACAGCGAAAGACACCTTCAGACAGACTGGTATCAGCAGCTATGCTGCTATGCAATATTAAGCCAGGACAACCCCAGAACCACAAGATGCTTTGCTAGCTGGAGCCTGCAGTGGTTAATCTCCATTTCAGTTGATTTAGTTGGCAGGTTTCTATGGGCCTGGTCACAGCTACTACAGAGAACGCTCTCCTTTCCTGACCTTAACTTCTTGTACAAGCCTCAGTACCACAGGAACACATGTGAAGATAAGTGTCATTAAAGTATATTCTCATTTTCTGATGGGAAGAGGAATCTTAGAGGAGGAGTGAGATGACACAGCTACTCAGTGTTATATTTCCTACCAGGAGGCTCATCATTAATGTAAATGAGAAAGCCAAAGATAGATCCTACTTTACTAAAAAGGGAATACATGTTTTTTGATTACATTATTTATTAACAATAATTATAATTCATTATTCAGGTAAGTGAATGTTCATAATTCAGGGTAACTTGACTTCCCTAAAATAGCACTGATGGCTTAAAGATGGCTAAATTGTCCCTATGCCTAATGAACCTAATCATATATCCTAGTCTAAAGGAAGTTCCTCTTGCCAGTGAGATTTCAATTATTTATCCCAACAATGTGCCAGGGGATGCTGTCACTCAGCCACTGAACATGTGATGTTCAGCACTTGGAAAACTTAAGACACTGCAGCTGAGGGAAAGAATCACTATAAGAGAGACAGAAAATGAGATAAAAATAATTATCAAAGGATAGCAATCACTATGGCATTACATCACATTTTCATTACATCATGGCATTTGGTAGAACCCTGTAAAGAAAGCTGAGTGGAAAACAGGCAATCAAGCAAGATTCTGTTCACTGTTTCTGCTTTAATTTTTCCCGTTAATATTTTTTTCTTGGCATATTGGGATATTTAACAAAACAAGAGACATGACACCTCAGACTGTTAAGTGATTTGAAAAAACAAACAAACAAAAGAAACAACCAAGGTCTTTATGATCTCTGGAAGAGAGAGGGCTGCTTTAAACAAAACTTTCAGCATAGCCTATGAGGTTACCTGTAGTCATACACCTATCCAGGGACAGGTGACAAGAGTTCTCTGCAAATGAGAAACAGTTTCTTCCTGGCTTTTAGCCTGTATTTTCATTATCATTTTCATGTGCAGTATGAATCTTGGAGCAACTGGGCCAGGACAGACTCCCACTGTGAGTCTCTTCTTGCACCACACTGTCATGGTGCATTTAATCCTTCACTTCAGATGGTCACCTTGCTGAAGGATGCTGGCAAGCATTTCATGACTGAAGAGCATTTGGAGAAGATATTGTATGGACCTTCTCAGCCAGACATCTACTGCACAGCAGGAAACAGGCCTCAGTCCGACAGTTTACTCTTTTGTTCCTACTCTAAACAAGTTCGTGTTCAAAACTCTGAATTCTTGCCAGCACTATCAGAGTAGCTGCTTGTATTTCTATTCAGCCACATTATTCAGAGAACAGGGACACAGATTCAAATCGATTCCTTAGTCCTCCCATGCTACTGTTACATAGTCCGAAGACTATAAATGAAAACTAGTGAAGACACAAAACACTGTGGAAGTTTTTCAGTATAAAAACAATTCCATTCTATCATCCTCCCAACAGTACTATTTATACAAAACTGCAGAAAGATACAAATTCTCTAAAATTCCAATCATGTTTCAGCTGGCAACGGCATGGCCAAGGAACAACCTTAGACCAGCTCTCCAAAGACAAGACCTATCTTCAGCAGCTAATAAAAACAGACTCTCCAGGGTCTGCATGAATAGAGGTTCCCTGTACAGAGCGCATCCCACCGCTGGCCCTCTGACAATCCTTCTCAGTCTTCATGCTTATATAACACATGACCTTTCTGCAGCAAACACGGGTGGGATAGTGGAATAATGGAATTGTTTCTCTCTACAAGAATAAAAGACAGCACAGCAGGCTATGAAAAATGCACGTTGCTTACTCAGAAAAGATAATTGTAATTAACAGCTTGGATATTTTAATTACCACAGCACCGAGGGCTTATCAGTATCCAAAGCTGCCCACATGCTATTGTTTTCAGAACCATAAATCAACCTATAAAGCAAGAATCTACATGAATAAATTGTATCACTTCCTAGAGACAGGATCACTGTTTTACCCACTCTGGTAGCTCAGCAACAGCACTAACTCTTCAAATTTCTCAGAATTTAAGTCAGGAAAAGCATAAATCACAGAACATGATCCGTGACAAAAAACATGGAAAAAAGGTACAGTTTGTACACACATAATATATTGATTACATTAAAGATGTAAACAGTACACCACGTCACCTCTGAGGTACCTCTCATCTTCTAAGTCTTATGTGACTCATAAGCCATGTTTTTCCCACCTTGAAAGTACCTGATTTCTTAAATAACTGAAGAACACTTACTTTATACAACTGAAAGAAACACATTTTCCTGATTCCCTTCTCATTCTGCTTTGAATTAACACATCAGACATTCCAGCTCAAATTATACCCAACCTCCTGCACATGACAGTCTCACCAGGGCTTTCAAAGGGCAGTTTAACAAGGTAGGTCTGTTGCAGTTTGAGATTTCAGGCGGCGAGCGCAACAATCTTTCCTCGTGCTCTAGAAGTTCAGACTCCAAGAAGCCTTTGTTAAAAACTGAAATTCCAAGTTAATCTGATTAATTTATTCATGTTACACTATAGGATAGGGGGGTTTTTTTTTGCCCTATACATTAGATTAAGAATAGGTTCTTCTGTCTATAAATTGAAGTGCAAGGCCAGTCTCTCTTCACTGACCCAACTGAGACTCCATTAGATTGGCACTTTCATTTATTCTTTCTAAGAAGAATTTTTAAGAAAAAAATTTCTATCATCAGGACCTTACACACAAAAATGTGCAGGGTCACAAAGACAAACATGGGTGAAACAATCAGTGTACATATAAGGATAGATCACATGCCTCCAGTTGGAATTTCGACTATTTTTCATTATTACTTTATTATTTTTTGGCACTGAGTTCATTGCCTTTCTCTGTATATGGAAAAATAGTTGCACACAGGCCATGAACATCTGCTCGGTTTTTTAAAGGATCATAGCACTGCATGAAGGTCTGCCTTCAGAGTTTCTGCTTCTCCACACGTACACACAAGAATCTCTATATTTCTTCTCTCACAAAACACCAAAGACCAAGTAACGTGGTGGGCTGACCAGTTCTAATTCTAATCACAGAAAAATCATAGAACTTCCAGTTAACCCATACAGAAATAATAATTACTACTTAAACACCAGGTGCTGTTCCTAAGCAGGTTTTCCTGAGTGAATTTATAATAAATTGAGGGGTTCAGTGGACCTTTATTTTTTCTGAAAACTTCTAAAGAGTTAAAAAATTGTAAAAGACTTATTTTTACATTAATATACATTATTGTTAAATAGGACCAATCCTGCAATGTTTTACATGAACAAATCAACCTGATAGAATGTTATCATATTGGAACAAATTGCAAAGATGAAACGACTTCACCAAGAAACGAAGTGTTATTGTGCCAAAATGTGAATGAGAGCACGAAATGACCATTTGGTTTCTATGGCAATAATCTATATTTGTAAACACTGTGGCAAAAAAATGCCTGCACTAACCACCACAGCACACAATTATTTTTCAATCACAAAGTATTTTCCAAAAAAACCAAGCTAATGTGGACAGCTTAACGTGACCCTCAGTTTTACGTATTCCATAATTCTGAGCAAAAGTTTACTCTGCCTGAGCACGAGGAATCTTCTTGAGGACTCTTCTTGTGGAAATCTCTGTGTAGAGTCTCTTTCCCACACTTTTACAGGCACGGGAGTCAACCACAAATATTCAGAAATCATGAGTCAGTTCCCAAAGAACTGTGACTTTTTTTTAATACATAATGGATTCTAATTTTCTACTTGTTTAGAGCTATAATCACTTCTATTTTCAAGTTATTTGCTGTGACTGGACCCACAAACATAGATACCTACACACACAGACACACCTGTGCACGCTTTCTCACAGAGGTACACGTATAAGTGAATGATCTTGGGATCTGGAACTTTAGGGGGGGAAAGAATCCCAAGATCCTTGTTAAATTGTGAGAATTAGCAAGACAGAGATTTTTCCTTTTCATGCCATTCTCCTTGGGAGCTTTGAGGACTCTTTACAAGGAAAGACCCATAAAAACCAAAGACGCATCTGGCATGAACGCTCAATAATTCCGTTACCTCCTCATAGCTACAGCAGACTTTCCCTTGCCATATTCCCAGCATCTGTCCCAGTGAGGAGACCGTGCAATGTAGTAACCTCTTTTCTTCCTAAAGATAATGTCTCCAATATCAGCAAGGGGATAATCGACATATTTCATAGCCCCCATCCAACCAGCTCAGCTCTTTCTGTCACTATTAAGGCCAGTTCACTCTCCGCTCTCCTTAGCATTGTTTCCACAATGAAAGACCTTGAGAATTCAAAGAAGTCAAAAAGGATCATGAATTCAAATGGCACGACCACTGTTTGTTTCTGCTTGCTCACACTGGAACAAGGCAAATTAGATACTTGTAAATCAATACCAGGGTCCACATTGATCTCAACTGAAGTAGGGCTGACACCCCAAGAGTAAGACAGGGAAGAATAAATCACCACAAATTTCACAGACAAGGGTGTGTTGCAGAAACTGATGAGAACCTAAAGGTAAGTACAGGATTGCAGTGAGAAATATGGGAGAAGGTGGCAATAGACCATCACTGCCATGACCACGTGGAATTTGCACAGACAAATCCACTTGAAGGAGGCACTTCCCAATATTTCAGCTCTGATTCAACTTTACTGAGAGATTTTCCACTGAAAGTGTGTTTCTACTTTTCTTAAATATTTTCTTTTTTAAGAAAGCAATCACATTTACATCCATAAGTGGATGGGAAAGGATCCCAGAAGCATGCACTGCTTCTGCTAGTGTTTTCCTCTATTCTAAGTCCTAAGGAAAGATTATACAGTGTGTGGAAATCCCTACACAAAAGGTTCAGGGCTTCCAAGTATTCAGTGCTTAAACAGCACATCATTTCAGCCATCCTCTGGGCACTTTTTGGCCATACTGCATTTCTGAACTAGACTAGGCCCCTACACAGAAATTAAAATCAGCATCTTTTCAGTCTTTCTAGGATTTTGCAGTGCTGACTTTATTCCTAAATAACTTTTAAATAGGCACATTTAAAACAGTCTCAAAATGGTTTGAAAGTTTGACTAGGTTTGAAAGTTTCTGGTTTTTATTTTTTAATGCACATTTTAAGTGTGTGTACTATACAGCACTACTAAAGTGTTCTTGAGCAAAACAGATCAATCTGCAAGGGTTCCAACAGAAAAAAAATGAATATAGAAATTGGCATAAAATCACAGCAATGGTAAGCACAAAAAAACCCCAAAACACCCAAAAACATTTAATCTGTTGTATTATATTCAACATATCTATCAATATTGCTCACAGTCATCACGATAAATTCTGTAACATATACCTTCAAAAGCTATTTCTTTCTTCCACTCAGGTTGAGACTGACAACCAGTATTTAATCCTTCTCAATCTCTAGGACTGGCATGACAAATGACTGGTAAAACAGTTTTACATACCTTTTGAAAGTCTGATAGTTTTTTCTAATCTAAGCTTCCTGAAGTGCCTTCCTTGCTTCCCTGAGATACCTCCAATAATTGTTTACCATAGCAGCTACATTCATGTGACCCATTTGACTAACTGAATAGGGAGAAGCAACTGTATAGAAAAAATCACTGCAATACAATGTACACTACTACTAAATCCAAGACAAACTAAGGGTAAAAAACTCCCCATTCTGCAGCATTTGTGGGCTTCAATCAGGAGCTAAATCAAAACTGAAGACTCCTTGTTTATGTAATTAAACCATACCAACGTGTGGGATGTACCCCCCTTCTTCCTCGCTGGGCACCATCCCTCACATCACACTCCATAAGCTTTGGGTTTGGTTTTGGTTTTTTGTTTTTTTTTAATATAATGAACATTGGAGATGCAGCTTCCTCATATGTATGGTAGACAAAAGCTATTACATTCTCAAACAGGAAGATGAATAAAGGAAGTAAGTGCAAACAGATGTCACTAATTTATTACAATGTATTTTGCTCTCTGACTTACCGCGTACCTCTGAGTTTCCTCAGCCATCAGCATATGAGAAGTACATCCCAGAAGGTGTTTCTACAGTATTTGTTCATCCCATAATTTCCGTAATAGCAACAAACTAGTAAATGACATGTAATAACTTAACCCCACAGAAATCTCACATAAAAGTTGCCTTATAAAAAACAAAACCAAAAAACAACAACAGAAGAAAGGTATCTTTTTACCAAACAAATAACAAAAAATGAATATTTTCACAAGTGTTTTATTATATGTATCTGAAAAATGTATAATGTATGCCTCCCTTTACAGCAAATACATGAATTATACTCCCAAGATTATACAAAGTGCCCCCTCTATGGGATTTCTTACAAAGCTGTGCATAGTCAGGAGAGTCTCATTTTGCTCTGTAGAACAAAAGTTTCAGAATTATTGCACTGTTTTATTCATCAGGTTTTGACTCCTCCCCGCTTGTGCAATGCAGTGTATTACCAGAGAAGTTCAGTTATAAGAAAAATTAAACTGTTGAAAAGATGTGATAAAATAACTGCAAATTATATTGTAAGGTAACATACTAGTCCCTTTGTTGGGCATTATTTGAAAAAGAAGCCAGTGTTCCACATGAGAAGCCTAGGAAGTACGTTCAGGAGTACAATAGCTACAGACTATCCCACAACTAGTCTGCTCACGTTTCAGGAAACCAACATACAGCACGACATCCATCCAGACTGATGAAAGAGTACAGTCACTACGCATTCTGCTGACCATCACTATCTCTCTGGCAGGCATTGAAATGATAAGAACAGATATAAAGCAGCCTAAGAAAGTTCAGGTTCCACGGGTCAGGTACGCAGCTTGCCAGCCCTCCTGCCCTCCGAGAGCTCGGTACAAACCACCGCCGCCCCGCTCACCGAGCCCGCGGGCGGGAGAGGAGAGGGGAGCGGGGCGGGGGGATGGCGGTGAGCCATCGCCGCCTGCCCTGGGGATCGGACAGCCCCTCCTGCAGGAGTCGAAGGACACGGAGAAGCAAGGAAAGAAGGAGGAAAAGAAAAGGAAGGAGAGGGCAGGGGAAAGGGAAATCGACATTTCTGTATTTTTCTAAAACAAAGAATGTGAGAAAGCAGATGCAGTCCAGCGCAAACGGCTCCGCCCTGCGAAGGAGGCTGCTGTGTTTACTTCTCCCAGCCCGGCTGTCTGGGCTGCCCTCCAGCCCCGTCCCAAGTGCTCTCCCGGACCGCCGCCGGGCGCCGGGGCTCAGGGCTCGGGCCCGGCGGGGCTCGGGACACGGTCCCGGCGCCCCAGGCCGCGCTGTGCGTTTGTCTGTTCCTCCCGCGCCGCGCCCCGCCCGCAGCGACCCCGCAAACCCCGGCGTGAACAGCCTCCCCCGTCCCCTGGGCGGGAGCCCAAAGCGCAAACCTCGCTGCCCCCGTCTCCGTATAGAAAAGCAAAAGCCTCGTTACTCGTGCACCCCAGAGGTTTCCCATTGCACTCGTTATCCAGATCCCACAATGAGCACACCGCGTACAAAGAGGAGGGGGCTATGATTTTTTTTTCTTTTTTTCTTTTTCTTTAGAGAGAGGGAGAGAAACTCACCAGCGTCATATTCTTCCTCTTCTTGTGCTTTTATGGTTACAAATCGCCCCAGTAAAGCAGCGAGGATGAAAAAAGTTCTCGTTTGTACCCAGATTGCCATCATGCCTCGATATTAGACATGTATCCTCCTGGGCAGCAAAAAGTGCAGAAGCGTAGGGTTATTTTAGCACCATGAAGCCAGCCGGGGAGTCTCTCTGCCTTTCAGCATCAGTTCCAGGACAAAGTCTGCGAGCCCTTTTTTTCAGCACCAGCTCCAGCGCAGTCTGCAAACATTCCTTTCAGGGATGCAGCTTTAAATAGGAAGAATGCTGCCTCCACTTCTCTTCCTGCCCCTTTTCAGCTCGTTCAGGCTGCTGCTCATCCACTCCCTGCCAAGCAGCAGTCTGATTGATGGTAAATAACCGAATCAGAGCTGGTTTCACTCTTCCTTGAACTTTTCTCTTTACGAGTACAGTTGCAGGATATTTTCCTGCTGCCGTGCAGTGCATGTGCTGGGTCAGGACCGCTTATTAAGCAAGCAAAGCACAGCTCCGTAAGAAGCTGTGAGGAAGAGAAAGCTCTGCTTTTAACACACCCAGCCCACACTTCCTGGGAATGGAGGGTTTAGCCCCATTTGGAGCCGATTCCCTTATTAGGAACTTGATCCCTTCCAGCTTGCTGAGAGGAGGATTTCCTCCTCTCCCTTGGTAACTGTCCCCTGCCTTGCTGTAGCTGCGTTATCAAACATGACTGCAGTCCCTTGAGAGGGGCACAGAGCTACCGAGGCAGCTTGTTTCAGGACCCAGCAAATAACTGCCTGTTCCTTCAAAGGGGAATAATCCTTCTCAAATTAATTATTTTCTGAATAATCTTTCCTCAAATGCTTAGTGCTCTGTATTTACTGTCCTACCAGTTGGTAAGACTATCACAGATCTCTGGAAGCTGCTCTACACTTCTAACATCAGAATGACAATCCATACCATCCAGTTACCTGCTTTTCTTCGAGGCTCTCCACCTCTGTTCCCTGACGACTGGAAACCTACCTAAGCCCCAGCCCAGTATTTAGCCCTTAACAAGGTGGCTTAATTAGCATTCTAGCAAGGGCATTAAGTATGTCTCTCTTTTGTGGATCACTTACAACTGGGAGCAGGATGCTAGGTTTTTTTCTTCCCACAGTGCTCCATCACTAATCCTCTCATTTGCTAAGAATGGGGCTGCCTATACCTGCTGCAGGAAACAGATTCATCTGTTGGAAAGTTTTCCAGCTTTAGCAATTTCAGCTTGAGAGCAATCCCATTTGAAGTGGATGCGGAGAGAAGTAAACCTCTTTGCCTGGATTTGTGCAGGCTGGCAACACTAACCCACTCTGACTATTACAGCATGATCTAGTACTTCACAGCGATGCAGCATCCTAAAGCCTGAGGAGTTTTCATAGGATCACAGAATGTTGTGAGTTGGAAGGGACCCACAAGGGTCATGGAGTCCAACTCTTGCCCTAGCATAGGACAGTCACAAGATTCAGACCATGTGTCTGAGGTGTTGTCCAAATGCTTCTGGAATATAGTCAGGCTTGGTGCCATGACCACCTCCCTGGGGAGCCTGTTCCAGTGCTCCACCACCCTCTGGGTGAAGAACCTTTTCCTAGTGTCCAACCTAAACCTCCCTTGGCACATCTTCCTGCCATTTCCTCTGGTCCTATCGTTGGTTGCCAGGGAGAGGAGATCAGTGCCAGCCCCTCCTCTTCCCCTTGTGAGGAAGTTACAGACTGCAATGAGGCCTCGTCTCAGTCTCCTCTTCTCCAGGCTAAACAAACCAAGCGACTTCAGCCTCTCCTCACATGGCTTCCTTCACCAATTTAGTGGCCTCCTCTGGACACTCCCCAGTAGCTTTAAATCCTTTTTATACTGTGGCACCCAAAACTGCACCCAGTACTCGAGGTGAGGCTGCACCAGTGCAGAGTAGAGTGGGATGATCCCCTCCCTTGACCAGCTCACACTGCAGTGCTTGATTCTTCTGTCTCTTCAAAAGAGCACCAAGCCCAGAAGATGCAGGGTAGCCCAGAAAATGGTATAGTACTGCATGGTACCTCATACCTACTCTAGTAGCAAAACCAGAGCTTAACATAAAAAGATGCTGAGAGAGAAAGAACTCAAAATTCCCTGCTCTCTTGCACTAAGCAGCCTTGTCACACCAGTCTTAAACCCATACAGGGCTTCACTGCAGGAGTGTAATATCCCACAGTCCCTGTTGCTCCAGAGTGGTAGCTATGAGAAATAATAGAAATATTGAAGCTGTGCAAGCCACTGCAGATTTATTTTGAAAAGTAATCATAATCATTGGTAAGTACCAGTTGAGAAACTCGAACTGGAAAAACAAAAGTTAACATTTGTTAATCTGCCCAGTCGTAGGTGTAATTCAGTTTTGACAGGTTGGGAGTATTTGCACTGGTTTACTAGTCTCAAAAGTCATATATTTTAGATGTCATACTTCAGAAGAACCCCAGGAAATCTCCCTTGGAAAGCTGATGTCATGCGATGCTGGATAGAAACATCAGGTGCTTGAGAGGATACATCAAGTTTAGAACAAGATCTGACCTTGGCCATTTGCACTGTTCCATACACACATTAGTTATGAGAGAGCAGCAAACACGAAAGCTTATTACAGCCATCACCCAGCACACTGTCACTGCTAAATCATCACATTAAATTGCACAATGCAAAATCACTAGATACACTAGAAAAGTAAAATAACACATTTTAAAAACCACACTACACAAGGTTTCTCACAGTTGGAGGTAACCTGTCACAGTACCAAGTACAGAAATATTAATAATTTAAGAGAAGAAAGGATGAGAATATGGACAGTGTTTTGAAGTGTGTCCTGTACTCATTGATAAAAAAACATTATGACAGACATGTAGGTGTTTCTGAACTATATGCTACTAACTGGAGGGGATTTATGTTAAATGTCTTAAAGTAAAGCTGACAACTGCTCAGAGTACTCGTGGCTGAAAGTCCTCCATACAGCCTGAGGAAAGCTACAATGAAACCACAAGGAATTCAGACTCTACAACTGAATCATAGAAATGGCCACACACTGGTAAAACTTGCCTTAATAGTTACTGACTTTGTCCTCAAAATCAGGTAACAAGTTCTCACACTCACTTCTACAAGTCTGAAAGTCTTCAACAGGTTGTTAGATTCCTAGTGCATTCACAGAAAGAATGAGCCTTACCATCATCATCACTTACAGCCTCTGAGAAAAACACCACAACAAGAACAGTATTGAATTACAGTGACATTTTATTTCCCCATTGAGAAAGGAAAAAAAAAATAAAAAAGAAAATCAGAAGGACACCTTTTACCATTTCCAATGGAACTTTTTTCTGAGGAGTCAGAGAGATTTTCAGAGATACCTCCTGCCATTCCAAGTCTAGTCTTTCCTTTGGAGAGATTCCTACAGCAATATCTAAAAGTTGCCCTTCAAATCTATTTCTGTCTTGGTCTCACCAACAAATTATGTCACATAACCAAAACAAACAAACAGAGAATAGAAAAGGATGTAAATTCCTTAACAAATCAGTCCCCTTATGCCTCCTTATAAATACTTCCTTTCACCATGGATGTGCATTTAAAGAGGTTTTCAATTTCATTACAAGCATCATAACTAGTCGTTAAGTCTATAATTTTTCATTCAAACAAATTTACTTCTAGGCCTAAGCTATTTGATAGCATCACAGTGGATACAAGTGAGAGAAAGTCTTTAGTTAGTACCACTGTAAACAGAGTCGAACTAAGCAATGGAGAGTGGGCTGATAAATAATTCCAAGTATGCTCAGTGTCACCTCCCCCTCCTCCTCTCAAGAGGGGAGAGACCAAAGATTGCATAGAATAATACTGTATATTTATGCAGCCACTTATCTCAAACTTTTTTTTTTTTTTTTCTTTTTCCATCATTTTTAGGATTCTGTAAGAATAGAGGAATGTGGAATTTAGCTAAGGTCATGCATTCAGTAGAAGTAAGGCCAGATATAGACTTTTTGGAGCTCATTTCTGCACCAAGGAAATATTTACAAGGTGAAAATTCCTCAGGAGGAGAACCCAGGGCTCTGACTCCTGAAGCCGATTCCCCTCCAATGCATCTTCAGTCTACTCACTGTTATACATTAAGCTTAAAATATGTAACAAACCCAAATTTAGCAGACAGAGCCGCTGCAGGAGTGGTAGGACTGGACACTCCCCTCTTTCTCCATTCCATCGCAGTAGAGAAATAGATCTGGAAACACAGGACACAAAACCAGTCTCTTTCTACTCGCAGGGGGATTCTTTGAAATTGGGACTGTCTCAGCTACCAATCTGTGGCTGATTTCTGACTCCCAGGAGATGAAAAAGTGATACACCATGATTAAAACATCACTTTTTAATGCTTCATGCTTCACACTAGAGCAACCAGATGCTTTCAAGTTTGAAGGATCTTTATATCAAATGAGGGGAAACAACAAAACAAGCAAAATCTCACAAAAGCCGTGTGTGCTCCTTTACAATATGCTCTAAAAAGTCACTTCACTTCATGAAGTGACAGCTGTCCCCAAAACTAGGACAATCCTAGAAATGCCAAGATAGAGTACTCTGAATAAAATATATATATATAACTAAATACTCCGAATAGCCCTAATACTCCCTAATAGCCAGTCCATTGATACCCATTCCTGTGTTTTAGCCAATAAGTAGGGACTGTATGTTATCTGACCCAAAAGTCACATGTGAAGTTCAAAGTTACTCAAAATTCAAAGAGCATTTTGACTGACAGATGAAGCCTAAGGAATACTATTAGGTAATTGTCAGGACTCAAATATATTAAAATATAATTCACAGGCTTAAATCTTTCAAAATCTCTAAGTCAGGCCAGAAAAAACAAGCAATTATTAGCTTAGGATGCTGCAGAGGATGCATACATATGAGTAATTAAAATTCTAGTATCCAGTAGGGTCTCTGTTCAATAGAGTTTAATGACCTTTCACACTGTTAGATACAGTGTGACAGTGCTCCTGTTTTTAATTAATTTATATCAAGCTGACAGAAATTGCCTTCATATAAATGACCAAGCTATCTGTTACAAATTAAGATGCTGGACCAGTCTTTTAGTCACAATAGGAAATCAGCACAATCATGGAAATTGGTAAGAAGCTGCACTTGAATTCAAAAAGTATCTGTCCAAAAACGAGCAAGATTTTCAAAAGCAGTGCAGTTTCAAAGTGAACTTAAGTCAATCTGAGAGTTGCTATCAAATTTTACGTAGGCAGTTAAATCTGTGGTAAGTGCTGCTTGAAATTTCCACCTTGTATAAGTTCTTCACTCACACACTTCACTAAAAATAAAAAAAAGGGGGGCACCAAAATGACATACCACATTTTTAACTCAAGAATATAGTCCACATAAAAGGTTTTACTCTGATTTCTTTGAATTAGCCATTAAAATGAACATGACTAAAATAATACATGAGAGAAAAGTAGTTCTTTGAAGTATGTTCACGTTGCACTTTTAAGACCGTGTACTGCATAAGGAATCAGTTTTCTTGTTTTTTACAGGTCTTTCACACAGTAAAAGGACAGAAAATTCCCTTACTTAAAATAAGCAAATGTAATAGGAAACTACAGAAAGTGGCAAGAATATAAACAGAGGAACATAATACTACTTTTAAATCAGATCTTTAAATGGACGAGATTCCAAACTGCATCTCCTCAAAATCCTAATCTCCCTGCTGAGAAATCCACCAAAAAACTAGTATCAGCTAGAAATTGAAACAATGCTTCATCAGTAACGTTACTACCCATTTGCAGAAGAATTTTCCCATCAACTTTTGAGTAGGAAGGTTTAATAAATGAATTTAAATCTTTACAGAGACAAGGAAGGAAAAACATCTTTCTTGGTTACATTCAAACTGTAATCTTGTTTCAGCTAGCTTTAATTTGGGGAAGTGGGATGATACTCTCTGGGGTCTTGGATTGTGTCAGTCACCATAAATCTGCTTTTGCTATGGACAATTCCAAACTCAATAAGCTCACTAAGGTTATTAGCACCAGCAGCCTTTCCTGCAGAATGCCTCCATTAAATTAAACTCAACATTAGTCTAAGCAAAATAATCAAGAATAATTAAAGAAAGCCTTGCATGAAGTCCTTCCATAAATTATACTTATTCTTTACCTAGAACAGGAAAACCAGCATCATTATTTCATTGTTTATTACAAATTCATTGTCAAGCTAGTTTTCTTCCACCTAAGAACTTAAACTAATTAAGTGAAAACATAGAAGGGTCACAGCAAGCTACCCACTTAAATGGCAAGGGCAAATGCTAATCTGTAATTCAAATAGCCCCCAACTCATAATAGGCCCCCACTTTTTTTTTTTATATTAAACTCATTTACCTTGAGACCCTGAAATAGTTAAGTTTGTACTTTTTCATTGACTGAAGGTCCATGCACAAGTAGAATTAAAGTCCTATCCATCAAGCAGATTCACATCTCCAATCATATTTCTGGCCCAGGAAATCAGTGAAATTAATCAGACTGTCAACCGGGAATTTGTCTGAAAGTTCATTTTCAAGTCTCATCTCTTTCAGAAAGAGGCTTGCTATAAGCTGTGTTGAGGCTCAGGGTTGTTTAATCACCACCTGAAAGCTTTATCCACAGTTTTAAAAGAATAGTAGTGGTTTACACTCATCTCACTGGCATTGCTTTATTCAAAAATCTGTGTCTAAGACTACATAGAACTATTTCATCTTATTGTCACAGATATCAGACCACTGAACTGTGCTTTAATATGCTCTAGCGCAGCCCCAGTCACAAAATGAGCCCTTTGGTAACTCGTCATTGTGTCCCAGTATAACATATGTCTAAGAAACAAAAGACTATCTCTCATTTAGAATTTAAATCGTGTTAACTAAGGGAAAGATTAAAATCTTATGTGTCCATCACTGGCCAGTTGTTTCTTTTCCCTATCATTACATTTAAAAAAAAAATACATATATATTCAGCCTTATAGTTAATTCTGTGGAATATCCAAAGCTGACAGTGTCGTTTACTTGAGACAGGTCTGGGGAATGGAGCATTTAAGTCTGTAGAAAAACTCTTACCAACTGTAACAAGAGTCAGAAGTTCAGGATGCAGCCTTATGTACCACATTGCTCCCAAGTTACATCTCACTTTCTAGTAAAATAAAAATGCTGAAAAAAGCTGTTCACACTGTGTGCCAATTAACAGAGTTGGCCTACAGATTTGAATTGAGAATGGCTAAAGCAGCAGCAGCACTCCAGGAGGGACTTTAGAATCATCAGGTTACCCACAGTAAATGTACGTTAAAATTAATCTTAGAGGAAAAAAAAAATATATATAATGTTCCAAGGAAAGCTAGTTACTGATCAAGCTCTACAGACTAAGTAACCAAATAAGATAAACCCCAAGGTAACCAAACGTACTGGAATTTGTCTGTTAGCTTAAATATGAGCCACTGTCGGTAGTTACTCTCGGCCTCAGCCTGCGGGCTGCCAGGGAGCTATAGGGGAACCACCCTGGGAGGTCTGCAGAAGGGAGTGTCTTGAGTAGATCAGGCACTGTGCAAGCCAAAAGTGGGGATGAGTCCAAGGAGAATTTCGCTTCTCAGGAGAGAAACACTGAGGGAAAGGGCCACTGAACTAAAGAATTTTCCCCCTCCTACAAAACCATACTTGTTACTACATCCATGTGAAACAAAGTGCCTGAGACTTTACACACACTATAAAGCAGGGCTAAAGGGATCCATTTACACAGGATATTGTTTTCCATGTAAAAAAATCCTTAGCAGATGTTTAGTGAATGTTTGATATGATGTCATACATTAAATTTATATTTCCCAGAAAATTTCCATTTTTAATCACACTGTTTTTGTCCTGGATAGTCGAAGAGTATTTGATTTTACTTACCCTCTAAAATTGAGAAAGGCCACAGTCCCAGTGATAAAAGGAAGTTAGCTTGCTCAAAGCATCTTACTGGAATTGCTCAACTTTTTGTAAGGTAATCTTCTCAAAATATATTATTTAATATCTTTAATTAATATTTTGTAAGAACAAGAAAGAAGAAACAGGTTTAATAATTTTGGGGCAAGTACCCTCGACACCATATTAAAGCAGTAGACACCACGGTGAAACACTGGCTTCACTGAAGTTAGCAGCAGCAGTTCAGCTACTGAATTAATGTTTTCCCTCAAGATGAATGTTTCTACCCCTTTCTAACAAACTTTTAATCACACTGTTTGACCAAGAAAGTTAACACAAAAACAGGCATCCCTACTTGAAAAAGGAAAACTTGTAATACTTTTAGTATTTTCCACTTCTCTTTCTTGGAAGCAGCAAGGAAAAAAAACTGTGTCAACATTGACCAAATTATGGATGATTAATAGAAGAAAGAGAAGAGCAACAACAGCAGAAAGTAATAGAGAAAAAGGAGCAAGAAAAGAATCAGCATTTGAGTGAGTTAAGGATATAAAACTTGAATTTATGCATCACACTCGCACAAAGATAAAACAAGAAAAAATTTATCTGAGATCTATAACTCCAGCACTGTGAATGTTGGTGTTACTATTAGAGCTATAAGCCCAGGACAACATTAAATAAATGCCAGTACAGTTGCCTGGTTACTTATGCTAGATTCAAATACAAAACGCAAAACAGATTTATTAAGGAGAAAGGTTCATTCTGCCTCCTTTACTTTTCCATTTCCTTTCCATGCTGTCTTCTTTCCAATATTTTATAGCTTTTATGAGCTTTATTGCACTATGATTTGAATACATGTGTGGAGCACATTTCCCACTGCCTTTAAAGATCAAGTGCTAATTGAAAACATAGTTCACTCAGAAACAACCCATCAACTTTACATCTAATTTTTGCTGTGAAAAAAAGTGTTAACTGAGCCTTTTTAAAAAGTTTATTTCAGAACTCTTCATGAGGTAGGCTTATTTTCAAAGCTATGGCCCATCAGCAAGTGGATTTTCATCTGGTTAATGGACTGAAACAGATTGTTCAGGGGAATACCTACACTCCATATTCACTCCCATGTTTTATTTTTCCTCAACTGGTTGCTTTAATGATGTATTTCAGGAAATTAGCCTCTTCTCTTTTAAAGGAATGATAACTTAGATAAGCCTCAGATGTTTTATAAAATAGTTACTAATGCTTAAAGATCTTTTTACATGTCCTCAGTAGCATAACTTGTTTCTCAGAGATGTCTATACCTTAGAATTCCCATGGCAGGTAAAAACTTACAAACTATCTTCTTATATCTCCTGTTAGTTATATAATTTCTGACAGCAGCTAAAATACTTAAAGTAGGTGGCATTGCAGCATATGAACACAACCTCACCTTGTAACCCTCGATTCAGTAATGAGTTGGCTTAAAACATTGTCAGAGAGAAGTAATAGCCACAGTGGGTGACTGGACATCTCTTTTTTCCCCTTAGTTACCAACTGTTTGATACCTGGGAAAGATTTAGAGTTCTTGTTAGAAAGCAAGAGTTTGTGTACAGGATTTATATTCAGGTATTTTAAAGGTACCATACCACATCACACATACTCTCCAAATCTCCCAGGACATTAATTTACATCTGCATTGGTTCAGCACAAATCAAGTCTAAACATGGCTACACAGAGCAAAGCCCATTCAGATTTAGCTATATATAAAAAAGCCCCAGACAAAACATGGGCAAGCCCCACAGATCCCTTTCACTGTGCCTATTTGTATCACCCAATGTGTTTGCCATGTGGCCCCTCTGACCAAATCTCCAGTCACATGGAAAGACACCCCTCAGCACTGTGTCCCACAGCACACTGGTGAGCAGGCTCCTTCCAGCTGAGCCTCCCGTGGCTCAGCAAGTGACACAGCCCTGGCACTACAGGCTGCTCTGCAGGCATGTGGTAGAAATTCATATTTTTACCACTTCCTATGCCCGCTTTATTCCATGTCCGCTATTTTATAGTTCTAGTTGTCACATATATTCAAACTTTATTAGACTAAGTTTTATTCACTTAATCCAAGCACAAGCACATCCACAAAAACTAAGTATAGGTGTGAGTTAAGTGCAACTTGTGTTTCTTGTAATCGTGGTTGTTGGTCAGAGATGTCTCATATGATGTTATCATTTTGATTATGGTATTCCTAACAACCTTTCAGGATACTTTCAAAAGGATTATTTGGCTTTGTTCATTTAACATGGCCTCACAAGATGTCGTCTCTTAAATACATTTCCAATCACACATTTGTTAACCAAAGAGGCCTAAATAGAAAGTACTTGATGTTCCACAGATCTTAAGATACCAGGAATGAAATGTTTGATTGAAATTGACTATTTTAATGCTTATATTTGAACATCAACAACACTGGGTAGAAAAAGCTGATGAAAATGCTGTTTCAACTTCTTCTGTATACTTCCAAAATTCAATGCTGCAATAATTCTCCTATGAAGAGCAAAGTTTAAATTGCATGAGTGATACTTCCAAGCAGGATGGAACAGATGCTTTTGCTTAGTGTTAACAAAAACTTATTTTTTGCAACTGGAATACATGCTTTAAATATCTACTATTATTATTTCATATACACTTATAAAGCTTGCAATAGAAAATCTGGCAATTCATACACACTTTTAATGAAGGTGGAAGAATTTTCCACATTTTTTTATCTGCTTCTTTCAACTATTTGTAGAATTATACCGAAGAATAAGAGACTGGCAGGAAATCCTAGTCCTATTCTACTGAGAATAAAGGAAAATTTTTAACATAAAATCTTGACCTCATTTGTTTGCATTCAAGAAGCCTGTGACAATGTCCCTCTGAAGAGAAAGCAAACACATATCAGAGGTAAAGTTCTGTCATGAACTAGACATTGATCGCAGCCTAATCTTGTAACACTCTCTTAGGAATAGTTGTCAAAACTGTCACAAGCCCCACTGAAGTCAGCAGGGCTCCATGCAGATGTTGACTCAAGGAACATGGCAAAGTCTTTAAAAGTCACCAGCATTTAGTCAAATATTCCTAGGGCTTGGATGCTCTCCAGGCCTTGCTTAGTTTACTTATTTTCTTTTGCCTTTTTGAAATCTTAGATTTAGGCTTGTATACAGGCTCTTCTGAATAATCCTAGAAGAGTACTATAATAAAGAGAAAATATAGAGAATGAAGGGTGAGGGGCAAAAAGTTAGTCCTCTCCTCAGTGCCCCAGACTTTTAAGCACACTATTTATACCCTTGTCTGAAAAACCACCTCTCAAACTGTGTAATAAAGCCAGTTCCAATGAGAGCAGGACCTACAGATCAGAGGCCTTGTTGCACTGCAGCTTCAATATCAGTACTAGAAGAAGCTCAGCCTACTGATCTGCTAAAGCATGTCCTGGAAAAGGACTTCCACCATAGTCCAAGGCAAACAACCTGTGTGTCAACGGTGAAATAAACAAATACAGATTCTGTAGACAAAAAGTAAGGCAGATGGAGCCTTTTACATTCTCCATAACCACAGACTGAGGTTATGAGGCCGTAATACACTATTGTTATTACAGTCTAGTAATGGCTATTTAAATGTTTGCTGCTAAACCTAAACCAAAGAATTTTAAAAGGCCACCATCTTACATATAGGCTACAACAGGCCATCAGAAGACTAAGCTGAACTTAACACACACTTATCAGACACAAGCACTTAGGGTGGGGCACAGATGAATATTTTCTTAGGCAGAGAACAAGTCTGTATAAAAAGGAACACAGCTGAATCCTGCACTTTTTACAGGATCTAAAGTATCTGAACTCAAAAAAAAAAAATTACATTATCCCAAGTTACATAGGAAAGAAATGCACATAATTCAGATTGTTTCCTTTATTTTTGTGAGGTTGGATCATTTTCTACATTTTCAATAGCGTACTCCTTCCGTGCGTATTGTAATGTTTTTGAAACTCCAGATATCATGTGATGTATTCAAAAGACCATTAATTTCTACACGAGTAGATGTTTCAGTAAAATCCCTTGATCCATCTAAGGACTTTTTGCAATTGTTTATTTCCAAGCTTTATTTAGTGTCACATTTTCACAGTCAGATTCAAACCAGTACTAAACGTCCTTTCTGAACACAGAGGTCAGCAAACATCAGAAAAGCCAAAGACAAATGCTGCTGGTGAGGAATAATTCAAAGAAACCACAGAAACAATTACTTTAAGTGATATTGAAACTTAAGTCTCTGATGCTTACCACCCTTCATAGAAATCATTCACCACGGTCTGCAAGAAGGATATTCCAAAAAACAGTTGTCTTTTGTTCGCTCACACTTCTGCAGGGATTACTGGAAGGCTTTAATCCTATAGTTTGGCTTATCTACAGTATTCCTCCCTAAACATACAGGTACCCAATATTCATCGTGCCAAGCAAGCTCTCAATATTTTGTTCTATTTTTATTTGAAAGTTAATTTATCCATATTACTGAGGACAGACATAACTAAAGATCTGCTTGTTTAGCAAACATTCATGATCTACAGCAGGCCTATGAAACAGTCCTTCTGCAAGTTCTCTCTGTTGGCCCTGTAATTCTCAAAATTAACCTATTTACTCCACCTCTGAAAGCAAAATTTATGTCTAAGGCACTTCAGTAATTTGTCATTTAGCAATCTAGCTCAAAGTTCCCAGTGAGTATCTTTTCATAGTACTGTCTGACATAGTACTGACATAGTACTGCAGTACTGTCACAGCATCCCTTTAAAAGGAAATGTACTTTTAAAGTAAGAGCTAGCAAAAGATTAATGTAAATACCACTTTTTCACATTTAAACTGATGAATGCAGAACTTCTATGAAATGAGTCAGCATTATAATTATGTGCATACTCAGGAACTTAAGGACTATTACAGAACTTGTTTGTGCAAATCAGGTAAAATCAGTGCAATTCTTCATCTGTGCAGTCCTCTGTTCCCATTGTGGAAATAAGGAAGCATTTAAATAGTTAACTGGAGATACATATTTTCATAAGAAAACCAGCTGTGTGCCAGGCTTGGAAAATTTGTCACTAGTGTTCAAAAAAATACATAAAATATTTTGAAATCCCAAGGTCATCAATGCACCTGTGTAAGTCTCATTAAACTTAACAGACTTTACACACATTTGTTGAGGGCAAAACACATTCTCCTACAGCTGCAGCTCTTCTTGAATGAATGCTAATTTTTATGGCCTTTTATGACTGTAGGACAGACTACGGTTTAAAATGGCAAAAGTTGTAGTATGTTTCAGCGGACTAATCAACTATTTTGGCTTTGGGCTCGTGTTAGCTTGAGGCTTAGCTCTGGGTATGAGGAGATGGCGTGCATCCACAAAGTACCTGCAGTCTGTATTTGCCATACACATACCTTGTTTTCCACGGTGTACCTCCCTTTCACCTTCCACTCGGTTGCAGCTGTGTCAGCACACTGGCTCACAGCAATGGCGACAGCTGAAAAGAGAGGCAGAAATGTGGCTTGATTTCTGGCTAGTCAGGCACTAAGGAGTACTGCAGTTGCTAAAGGAGGCTGTGGCACAGAAACACAACTTCCCAGCTTTGCTGGGGGGATTCCTAAACTGTGCTTTCCATTTCTACAGCCAGTGCTGTACCAATGACTTCAACTTGTATTCCATGCCAGATGGGGATGCCTGGTAAAAGACCAGGGAAATAGCAGAACACAGGTTAATGTCCTGGCTCCAGAGGGAACTGGATCTGAGAACAAGGCATGTATAAGTGAACACACATGAGTAAGATTCCACCTCGGAGGCATGCAGGAGAAGGGCTAAGGAAAAGGGAGAATGGAGGTGTGTGCCTCCCTTGTGAATGCACCTGGGCCAGCACAGAGCCAAGGCTTACTGCTCCAAAGACGGCTCCCCTGTGCAGGCTAAGTGCAAGTACCCAGCTTAAGACATTCAAAGGTCTGCAAATTCCATGGAAGACAATTCTGGCCAGGTTCAGAGAGATAAGAAACATGCAATAAATCATCCCACTTCAGCATCCCGTCTTCTTTAAGCAACAGACATGCCTGAGGTTTCCCCTTTTCATCAGACAGGCCAAGCATTCTCCATTCCTTTCCCTTTTAGACCATCCCTCACCAGCCTGCAGTCTCTTTTACATAATCCTGCTTCCATGAGTCCCTACCCAAATGCATGACACTCTTCACAGTGGTGCCCCAAAAGCTGTTTCTATTTCACAGCTTTGTAACTCTCTCTCACATGTTAATCTATTTGCTCCTCCCTCCTCCTCCCCTTTTCCCATAAGAACTTAAAAGTCTGTTTTCCCTGTAAGGCTAATAAAATAATAAAGCAAGCAAAGAGATTGTGAGCCAAGACATTTTGTAACCAAAGAAATTATAACTTTTCAAAAATTAACTTCCTGTGTATTTCTTAAGCAATGCAATAATAAAAATATTTTTTTCTGTCTCTTAGCCAAGTTCCTCAGAAAATACAGAGGGAGGCTGGAAATCCAGCATTATGCTAAGCAGAATTTCACTTTGCCCTGAACAATGAGGTTACTACAGCTGCACAGTTCATCTGCTAGGAATCCCTCTTGATGGAGTGTAAAAGCTGCTGTTTAATTTGAAAATTCCCCTCTGGATTTGTAAATTCTAATAAAAGGTTCATGTGACATGCAGGAGTGTCAGACTGATTTGGGGAGTGCTCAAATTTACTTAATAATAGGAGGACTGAAGGAAAGTAATTCCTATGAAAACTTTTAAGAGTATTGAGATTTTATTTAGTTGAATAGAAACATAACATCATCTTAGATATATATATAATAGAAACATATATCATCTAGCTATAACTATTCCCAGGTTTGGCTACAGAAAACAAAATTACATCAGCAAACCAATCCCCGACGAGTAGGATGAGTCACATTTGAGTCTGTTTTCACTTAATTAGAATTTTTTTTTTTTTTTCATTTATGGAGTTTAGAAAAAATAACACAGACAACCACTGCAACTGGAAAATTATTAAAAGGCGAAATGTGAAGAGGCTCTGACTCATTGGCTAGGTATTCCTGACATCCAGAAAGCTCTGAGGAAATAATGGTACCTTTTGTAATTTGCAGAAATAATGACACAAGCCTTGTGAAAGGATGTCCAATATATTTCTCAAATTTAATCTATGCTTGACTACTTGCCCAGAAAATAAATCCTTATTTTTAATTAACCTGGTAGATATAGGCTATGTGAAAAAGTGAGAAACAAAGTGAAAAATCAGAGAAAAAGCAAACCAGAGAGATGGAAACCTACAGCCTGCTTTTAATTTTTGCAATTGTTTTCTATTAACAGTGAGTGAAAAGATGATTCCAGAGTAAAGCAACATGATTTAAAATGCAAAGTATTAATAATGGCTACAAATGAGACTTCAAAGCTCTTTTCATCTTTGGAGGATGTGCAAAAAATAATATAAAAACAGTATTTTTTGAATGCAGATGAAGTAATTGCAAGCCTGTTGCCTTGATAATTTTCCTTTAAAAAGTAAAAGTAATCTTATCTTTAAAATTCTTCAACTGCATCCAGATGAGCAGTGTCACTCTGAGGTGCATCATATCACCTCAAAGACTATGACACAGCGGCTGTTGCTGAACTGAGTGGTTTCTATGGGCATTTCAAGCAAAGTCAACCGAAGTGACTTGGCATGCAGACTGCATTGCTTACGTACGGGATTGTGTACAACTACCAAAGCTGAAATACATCTTTTAAAAGAGGTCCTGTTTTACTCCACGTTCAGGGGTGTTGGGCGGCGGGGACAGGACACACAACAACAGAGATGACAATACTGTGTTTGGGGCACTGTATGTTTTGCCTACTCAAAATTACTTTTGGAAATATTTGCATGCCCAGGCCAATTCTGTAACTTGCTCTGTAATACCGTGCAATGGTACTTTTCCATGCAACAGTATTTATTCACTAATTACTGTATTCTCTAATTTTCATGATTGGTACCTGTGCCTTGGGCCCAGATCAAAGTATTTCAGCTTCTCACAACACACATACATAAATCAGTAGAACAGCCTGGAAAACGGGCAAGGATTTCTTGCTTTCTGCCCACAGCTGATAAGCTGATGCATACTGAACTCCAGCTTTCCAAGCCCAACGCTTTTTCCTTTATTTTTTTTAATCCTTCCTAAAAGTCTCAACCCCATATTGATATACCAGTTCACCACACACATACACACAGAAACACTACAGTTAAGCTTATTAGGACACAGGCAGGGGAAAGGGACCAAAAGACAGCAAAATCTCACCTTGTTATAGACAAGAAAGGAAGATACTGAAGAGAGAAAATCCCAACCAAAACTGAAATCAATAGCAATGGCCTTGTTATGCCAACGGTTTCACCTAATGTAACAGCATATACTCACAAAAAGAGTGTACAAACATTTAGCCTCCTAACCCACATTTCCAATTTATATGCTCATTATTTCTACACTGTATTGTTTTTAATCTACTATTACCTCGTCCTTTCCTCACCTCCCTACCGAATTCTCTCTCTCCAAAGAGACAATTTTGATGACAATCTCCAGAAAAAGCAAAACTGTGGGGAGAAAGGGCCACACTTCAGTACAGAGAGTATGATGAATGCACAGTGAGCTTCTAACTTTGCTACAGTGATTATTTATTTGTTTTGAATTTCAACAAGATAATGGAGGGGGAGGAGGGGAAAGAGGGAGACAACTCAGAAATGCCTGTCTTTCATCCTCTTTCTCAGTACTGCTCTCCTGGAAGGAAAGTATTGCATCAGTAGAGAAAACCACTGAACAAATGTGCTGATTTAAATAACACTTAATTCCTTACATTTGTACGGTGCCCAGAGCTAGTTATTTTACTCATTTATGGGACAATTTCCATACAAAAGCTTGCATTCCACGAATTTCAAGACCTTGAATCCATCCGTGTCTGAAAAATCCCAAGAACAGTACTGTGGCGTTACCAACCATGTGGACTAGTCAGCCACCTACTTTGCAGTGGCGAAAGTCAGACATGTGTTAGCAAAGATGTGATTCTCTCTCCCCTGGATCCTGAGTCAGATTTGTTAATATGGTTCAGTATTACAAGAAGCCTAATTGAGCCCATAATCTATACTTGATTTTCAGCAACAGCTTACTTTCAATTTCCTCTTTGTATCTAAATTCTTAATTATCACCCTATTACCATATAAATTAAGTCAGCTATTACTATAACCTCAATTAGTTCTAGTAAAACTGAGCCACAAAACACGCAAAAAAAATGAAGCTTTCTTTTCAAAAGCCAACGTTTCTTTGGAATGAAGGGCTTTTCAAGAAATAAACAGATTTACAATCCACTTAACCACAACAAAGTCTGACTTGGATGTAGTAAAAAGATTCTCAGGTTATTGCCAGTGATGTCTGTAACAATTCTCAACCTTTTAAAATTATTTTGGTTACAATGTGGAGATAGCTTCTAGCGTAATTTAACACCCAAAATCTGAAATTAAGTGATTAGCAATTAACTGAAGAAAAATCAAGCAATAACTAAGAACTGCATTAAAAAGTCACAGATGTTATGTTGAAAACCAGTGGAAAATCCGCATTATGGGATGTCATGACAGATCACAACAAAACAGATGTAATATCAGCAATATCTTGACTGAAGCTTGCAAATGTCAACAGATGAGAGAAGAGTTTCATCAGTTTGCCTGTGTAGAAAACTTGAAATACTTAATTTGCACTATAAATGCAGTTGATAGTCCAGAAGTGAAGTCAAACAATTACACACACACAAAAAAAAAAAAAACCAAACAATAACAAAAAAAAAACCAAACCCAGAGGCAAAGCTTAAAAGAATGGGCCAGCAGTAGGCAAAATCAGAGACAACACCATTCAATACAAATGTGCAAGTTCAAAATGTATAAAACGTTTTTGGATGACTAGCACTACTGGTTACATCCTCTATACAAAAGTACTCCTGTTCTCAATACTGCTCAGGGCTTCTATTTCAATTACTTCTATAATGTAGAAGCTATTCACTTTTATTTGCACTAGTGATGGAAGAAGAGGACTTTGATCCAGGAAATCCAGCATCCTAACACCATTCCTTGATAATCAGATGAAGACCGTAGGCACATAGGGAGACATCCTAAGTGAGATGTAAGTAAAAGAAAGAGCATGAAGGTGCAAAATAAGAACAAGTAGGAAAGAAGAGATAAGGAAAAATGTGAAATCCATAAGAAGAGACAAGGAAAAATATGAAATCTATTTGCATGCCTAAAAACCTCCATGTGACAGTGTAATATCCATACTCCCAGAGCAGGAAGGGATGACCAGAACCAGACTGTCGATCTCGGAGCGTATCAGCCCATAGGGGAAAAATGCTATGATTTGCAGGACACCCACAAATTACAGCCTCCAGAAGAAGGCTGAAGCAGAAAGTAAACTGTTTAGTTGCTTCTGTGAGCCAGTGTTTTAGCTGTGGAGCGGTAAAGCTGTTATCCAAGACTGTATCTAAGTCCTGCCAGTTCTGTGACACTGAAATGAAGTAAGCTTTACATACCAATATGAGCAGGTAACTGGGAGCTAATAAGGGCAGTTATCATAAGTCTTGAATTAAGTGAGAGTCCTTGAATAAGCTTCTTGGGCATCACGCATTTCATCAAAGCACCTGGGAACATCTGATGGTGAAATACCTATCCAGCCTGACAGGAACATGCTGCAACCCTGCTCACAACTGACACAGGAGTGGGTAAGTGCAGCTGCCATACAGGGATGTAAGCAGGCAACACGCAGGCTCTCAGAGCTCTGTAGAGCTATTGCTCCTCTCCCGCTCCAAGTGCCAGATCCATCTAGCAGACGAGCTCTGTAGAGCTATTGCTCCTCTCCCGCTCCAAGAGTCCATGTGCCAGATCCATCTAGCAGGTGGAGTTCAGAAACAGAGAGCAGCTACAGTGCCAGGAGCGTGTAGGCTGCTGGCAGAAAAGCAGGAGGAGAGCAATCGTTTCATACACAAAATTTTATAGGTTTACCTGAAGTTTTGCTCAGTACAGAGTAAAAACCTTCCCATTAAAAAAAAAAAAATTAATTCCCACATTAATGGTGACACTTATTTCCAGAAAAGACCAAACAGGCAAATGTAAAATTAGCCTTTATTAATGCAAAGTAGAAACATGAAGATCATGTTAAAAAACTAGTCTGCTTGTTAAAGTTTTATATGAATTCTACAGTCTCTATTTGATAGTTTTTACTGCTTCTCTCTGATCACAAATAACTTTTAACTTACAGTAGTCAATTTACCAACCTTGCAGAAATTATTTCTGCATCATTTCCTGCATTGCCAAGCTTCTGAGGATGCTCTCTGGTGAGCAGGGAACACACAAAGGTTGAAGAACTGTACAAAACAGGCAACTTTCTTTTTACTTTAGAAGTCTTTCCACATTCAGTTTCCTGCTATTTTAATGGTTTTCAGTCACTGCAAGTCTAACTGACAGTAAACGTATCTTTCAGGCAGTCCTCAGTTTTACCTCATTATACTTGGCATCCTAATGTGGAAGGAGAAATGCAATTTAATCGTGTCCTTGCTCTTTAAAAATGCTGATGAATGATTCCCCCCTGCCATCGTGATATAAGAGGATAGAAAGCGGGCTGCCCTTCCATCACGGTGCCTGACTTAAGAGCAGGATTTCCCTGTTGACAATTTTTTTTCCTGTTTGACTATTTGCTAGATGTGTCACCTGAATGGCACGTACAGAGGAAGTAATTATATTAAAGGCATTTCCAGGGAGAGAAATCTATCTGTCCATCATGTAAATACAAACATAGCAATTATGCAATGCTGTTTTCTACACTGTCATTTCATTGAATTTGTGTCCTGCTGTATGGTTGTGTTACATTAAACCATTCTGTAAAAACAGACATAATTTCTCTTTCTTGACAAATATGTAATGAGTTTTTAATATATATTACTTATATTTACTTTTATATTATTTTACAAACATTTTTTAATAGATTATCATCTTGTTTCCTGGCACTACTATTAATTGTTCTTCAATAGACTGACACTTCTATTTGTGTTCTTTCTAACCTGGAAAGCCAGTTTGGCTCTTCTACAGCTCTAAGGGTTCTGATCTTAAAATGAATGATTTATACCCATCGCTGACTGATTACATCATGAAACTATGCTTCTAAGGAAAACTTTGTCTAAGATATACAGGTTGGAGATATTTGATCATCTGACAAAATTTCTTCCCACTGATGCTTGTAGAAGAGATGCCTTTTCACATTTGCAGCCACACATAATGAAAGGAAACAGCTGTGTGCCATTTAACAGGAGACTCTGAATGATCAAATATTTTGCTTCCCCAGCAGACAGCAGGTTGATCCTCTGACTGTAGCGGAGCAGTTGACAAGCATTCGTGGAACTTAAACCATGTCATTTAAGCCATGGCTTGGGGCCAATGCAAACCTGCCTGCTTTCATCCTTAGGAGTGACAGCTGTATTTTCACTTCAGGGAAAGAAGAAACTGCCTGTTACAGTTACTGGTAGACGGGCTGCCAAAAATTTAACCATACAGCTAGTGAGATGTGGAACACCACAAGACTAAGGAGAACCCAAGAATTAAATGAATCGGGAATGACTCATCTTTCTTGCTCCTTGTGAAGCATTTTAAAATTCTCCAACCTTCAACTGTGCATACTAATGTCTGCATAGTTACTATTTTACTTCAGCAAAGTTGGGGGAGGGAGAGGAACTGTGGTACATTTTTTTAGGACTGTTCTCACAGACTTAGAAATGGCCATACTAGTTTAATTAAAGATTAATATCTCAGATCACATCAGGACACCAAGAAGGATGAAGTTCACAAGGTGAAAACCATTATTTGTAGTTCCTGCAACTTTTTCCCAGGAACTAGCTATGAACATTTGATCCAAGTCATTAAAAAAAACTTCTGTTAGTTCAGTTATTGGTACACAATTACAGTTCAAGCATCTATATGTAATCACAGTACAAGGAACAGAGCACTATTCAGTATCAGAACACCAGGATTTTATTTGGGGTTGTCCTATGGGTTCACTACACTTTGGCGAGTCACTAACTTTATGTCTTAGCTTGCAAAGTATTAAGAAAAAAAAAACAAACTTTGGCACATTTTAAAAATAATTGAGTAGATCTTTTGAGGAGCGATACTTTTAAAGTTTTTTAAATCATTTATATGGAGTAGGATTCCCCAAGAAGAATGAGAATCAAGTCTCTCTGAAATACAGTCCACTGGGTCTCCTTGTTCCCTGCTAATTCTGAGTTTGAGCCACGCCTTTCCTGCTGGCAGAAGAGCTCTCCAGTTAATTTTCACCCTTCTTCAAAAATTCAGTTGCTTCCAAGCCCCAACCTGAACTGATCAATCCCATCTTGTTGATTTTTAAGAAGCATCCAACTTTAAGTGCTTCTTTCATCTTGGAGATGTCTGTTTGGCCCTAGCAGTTAACATCTAAAGCCTGGGCACAAACTAGTTTAAAAGACCATTGTTCCAGCACAGGCTGGAACAATAAAACAAAGATAAAATATCCTCCACTGCTGTAAATTTCTAGACAGACAGAAAGTTGAATTCCTTCTACTCAGGCTAAGTAAAAATTAGAATTTCCAGATGTTCTACCAAAAAAATTCTCCAAATCCCTACACTTCTGAACTTTCATTTGGGAGGGGAAAAAAAAAAAGCCAATACACTGAATTTAAATCTTCATGTTTCTGGAGTTCATTAAGCTATCTGAATCACTGACAGCCAGGGACTCACAGGCTGGCAAGAAGTCTTGAAACAACAGCACCATAAATTAGTAGTTATATGGTAGAAGAGTTTGAAGACAACCTGATCATTACACACAAAATAAGGAAATACATATGATAAAATATATTTTAATTGCATCCAAATTGAGTGCACTTAACCATTACTAATGTTTTTAGCAAACATTTACAATCCAGCTGCAAGGGTTTGAAACCAACAGAGTAGGTATGCAGGGCTGCCACCAAACAGCAATTAAACAAATGAAAACAGACTGGAAGGGAGCTGGGCGAGTCTGAGGATGAAAAACTCAGGAGTTGGCTGAAAAGCGTCTTATGATGTTTCCCAAAGCTATTAGTTGTGTTTAAAGACATGAAAAAAAGCATCCAAGTCAAACAGAAGAATGATGTCTTTAACCATCAAGCTTTCTACATGAAATAGGCTATTTGGAAGGGTGGATTTTTTAGTGGGGTTTTTTTGTTGCTGTTTTTAATGATAACTAACTAATCTAATGCCAGCTTGAACTATGTTTCACTTCTACTACTTAATTTTTTTTTCTTTCCAATATCCAGGTTACCACTGTCATATTCTGCTTTCCAAAAGGAAGAAAAGGAAACTTATATACTCAGACACTGGTAAGGCAGTAAAAATAACTTTTTTGAAGATCCTGAAAGCTTAAAATACCATTTATACTGTAAAGGCAACTGTGTAAAAGCAGATCAGCAAAGCAAGAGACCTATTTAGGTGCCAGACCTTCCACTCTTAGAGTCTGTTCCTTTCTTACCTCAGCATTCTGCAAAGCAAATACAAATGGAGGAAACAAAACTGGCTTTCCCCTTATTTAATTTCCAAATAATTTTACAAATGTGCCTTTTAACTCATTAAACAAAATAAAATTTAAAAAGGGTATTTTGAAAATTTCACTTTACACTCATAGTCTAATAATAAACATTCTCCATTTAGTCCAGTCTTGAAGTAATAGCAAATGAGGGTTTGAAGCTGAGAGGGGGGGAAAAAAGGCAGCAAGAAACTACCTCGTGCCAACTGCAGAATCTGAGGCAAGTCATATGGAAATTCATAGTAATTCACCAACATCTGAATGTTCCTTTTTAACAAAACAGTAGTTCTACATAGCAACTGGGGAACAGTAACCAGCACAGACACTGTATATGCCCAAGTTTCCCATTCAATCAAGATACTTCCTCTGGTGCACAATCAAAAATAGTTGAATAGCTAAAAAAAAATTATGTAATTATGCTTCTTTGTTTGCATTTTAGACAATTGGACCAAACTAGTTCATCTGGGTCATACAGACTTTCTTTCCACCTCAGGGAAGATTTTTCCTAATTGCAACCCTGCTTAAGAAAGATGTGACAAAATCAACTTCCCAGTTCAGATATAAGTGCTCTGGTTTTGGGGTACCACAGTTCCCCGAGAAGTCTGATTGCCCTGAGTTCTTAAGATTAAGCTCAAAGACAATCACAAGTGAACAATTAGACATATTCATCTTAGTTTAAAAAAAAAAATCCATTATCAAGTTCCATATGTTTTTACAACAACATGGATTAGCAGTTTTCATTCCCAAAAATAGTTGCATCTGTCATCATTT
>NW_010290546.1:21073-51413 GCF_000700745.2 Antrostomus carolinensis | reverse complement strand
CCACAACTATGTCCGAGTGAAGGAACTGAAGAAGAAACAGATGTGGGATGAAGAAGTATATTTTGAATATTGGAAAGTGGCCCCAATTATAAAGGCACAAAGCTTTCTAAAAAATAGCCCTTTTTTCCAGTTTCCTGGGGAGGCAAAGCTCATTCATTTTGCACTATCTTTTGAATGTGTTTTCAAGAATCAGTGCAACTGGTGCTTTTTGAAATCTGTTTTCCATCTTAGAAATGCCAATTTCTAAGATTTATAAATCTAGTTTACACCTTAATATAGTCAAAAAATAAAAAATAATAATAGGTACTTTTGCATGCTACTTGACTTTAAAAGTGCATGCAAAATTTTAAATTAGGTGTGGCAGTCATTTCACAGTCTAATTCATAAAATACCTTTGCTAAGTAAACATGGGCAAAATTAAAATCTCATACACATCTTAAGTAAATTAAATGGACATTCAAAGCTATCACGGGCAATTATTGAATTCATGCACCAGTTCTAAGCTTATTTGTAATGTGAGAGTAAGTATTTCTAACTAGGAAACAAATTAATTATTCTGCATGCCAGTCTTTTTATTTGACTTTATATTTATGTTCCTTTTCCTAGGCTCTCTCTGGGCACAGATACTTTCTTTGGAGGAGCTGGAGAGCATTCTCGTCCGGCAAGAAGGGAAGCAGAGCAGTGTCACCTCCTGCCTTGTCAGCTGTGCCACACTGGGCACCCTCTGCTGAATGTTTCTCCTGCACTTCTCCTGGAGCAGACTTTTCTGAGCAATTAGCATTTTTTTCTAAAATAAGGGAGCATCCCTCCACCTTCAAGAAAAGGCACATCTCAGATTCCCTAAAACAACTCTCACTCATATTTTTTTCTTTAGAAGTCTACTCTTATCAGGATCAATCTATCATAAACAACTTGCTCTACAGATTACTGCAACATTAACATTTCCTGGTTTTAATTCTCCGTTTGAACAAGACATTTGTGTTGCAATGTTCTCTCATTATTTTCTTGGTTATTAGTATTGTTGTACTCCTTGTAATAAAAAGTCAAATGAAATCTCAAGGCAGCGATGAAACCATTCAGGAGTTTAAGTAAAAGTCATCTTGCAAAGCAACATTTTGGTCTGGTTAGTGACAGAAAAATTGTCAGCTCTTTGCAGAATAATATGTACAGACACAAAAAATATATATATTTGAATTTTATTTCTGTCTCTAGAGCTCCTACAGAACCACACAGTAACTGTTGTGACTAATTACCAATGCCAATATAATAAAATGACAATATAATTTTTTGTTTCAAGTTCTCTTTTGATAAGAACCTCCTATAGTCAGGTATTAATGAATTCATACTATCTTGCCCAGCTACCCTAAAGAGTTTAGTGCAGGAGTTACAGATATCTTTGTCTAGAGTAGACAATTAAAAACTCTTACTTTTCCCAAGCACATTGTTCTTGCCTTTGGAAGATTGTATTTTATCCCCTATGAACAAATTTTGCTCTCCAAGATGAAATACCACCAGTGCCACGGAAATAAGTGGAGTTACCAATCTGCAAAATCAGCATGAGCAAGAAAATGAGGTCTGTTAGGGCCAAATGTTTCACATTAAATATACAATTGCTGGCACAAAATCTAATGTGTCTCATGCTCATTTCCCTTAAGGAAGGGGCAGGATGTGACTCAACAGAATGCATAAGTCATTTAACAGTGCTTCGAAGCCCTTTTTATTTCTAGTTTGAGTCTAAAATGCATTTGAGGAGCAGACCAAGAATGGATCTTAATTAATTAAGGTACTATTAATACCTTAATGGACTTAAGGTATTAATAGTACCTCCTTGGAAGTATAATCAGTGGCAGTAAAATGTTTAAACTGGTCCACTACAAATGTTCTCCATTGCTTAAAAGGAATATATGCTGTGTCTCTTCAGTACTCACAGACCTGTTGCCATTTCATGGTGCTAAGCATGAAACTTCCATTCAGCAAATGCTGAATTCTGCACAAACTTGTTTAAAGCCCAACCCTGCTGCAAGCCCTGCCTTTTGACAGAGAGAAATATGCCAAAAAAAAGTTTGAGCAATGCTATTCTCAAAACAATTTCACTTCCCAACATAGATCATTCTAAACTTAGCAGATCATGAACATGTCCAAAACTGCAATTCAAAGTTAATTATGTAGTAATATAGCACATGACAGTAAAATTATATGGCAAATATGACACAACACATCTATAGCTCCTCTGAAGAAAGAACTTGCGTATGAAGGAACAACCTCATCTGCCTCAAATAGCGATTGACCCGTCATTTTGTGATAATCTTCAGAAAACTGTGTTCAAAGCCTTACATGTGGAGAGTGCTGTACTTTCTTCTGATGCAGTTCTGCTACAAGTGATTCATTAACAGTGGCATAGAAAGATGGATTGGGGGTCTGGGAGGGCAGACCCCCTGTTTTGTGTCCCACAATCAGGATTGGCTACAAGTGCAGGACAACATGCTGAGGGATACCAGACTGGACACAGAACAGCCTTAGACTTTCCCTGCTGCCATCTTATTTGCCCCAGCAACAAGCAAGGGAAGGGCTTAATCAACAGATTTATTCCCACAAATATTACATATTCTCAGGTTTCCCAGAATTAAAAGTAGTACAAAGATTGTTTTCTGGCAATACACAGACTTTGAATTTCACATCATGCACTGGCCACCATGAGAACGATAGGACCCTTCTTGTCCTGTGGTTTGCACAGCATCTATCTAGTAAGCTCAGTTGCATAGTGAGGACGTATAGAACAGTTATTAACACCATTTAAATTAAATTAGAGCATACTGAAAAAAAACTAAGTATCTCTTTCACTATGCAACCTTTTTACTGTGATGTTTTAAAATTTTGGTTTAGAAATACTGTAATTTTAGCATTGCTCCAGATAATGACCGCCTTTCACAGGCATCTGACTCCCAGTTATATCATTCCAGACAAGGCTAGCTGCTGCTGGCCAGATGATTCATCATCAGCCATCAAGTTTTCCACTGTAAGAAATAAATACTGTAGCCAGTCAAGAAGGGACAATGTACATTTGCTTATTATAGTGTTAAGAGCAGCAAAAGTAACTAAGAATTGCAAGTTTTATTAAGTCTTTTTACAGTAAACATGAGGCCTATATGCAACCACAGTTTCTGCACAATTCAGCTGATAATGCCAACAGTCAAAATAAGACTAATTACCCACACTGCCAAAAAGACACCAGCAACCTGACTGAATTTTTAGTCACATTAATTTTTCATTATATGCTATTAAATGCATTTACTCTCTTTATTTTATAAAAGCCACTCACCTTGTACACATCAGCTTCACTTTCCAGTTCTCATAACCCTGCACAAGAGTACTCAGATTTCCTAAATTACAGATACTATTTTGACTTAATATTGTTAAAATAAAAGTGAGCTTATTTAGGTATTTAAATAAAGCCATTTTGGGGAGACAATAGAAGTCAGAGACTTGATATTGAAAAGTAATTTTTTTTTAACTGGTAGGCTTCTAATTCAAATATAATCCACTCCACCAATGACTGAAAGTTAAATCACAGGATGACTACATAGGTGATCCATGGTTTCAAAACTATTTTCTAGTGAACAAGTATCATTAGTACATAAACTGTCATAACTATCCATCAAAAGATGCCCTGGAGGCTGAAACATGCTTTAAAGTTGTCTCTCTGAATTAGGATGAGTAAATTAGCAGCTTGATCTACACCTCTCCATACTGAGTCTGTTCTCAAAAAGATATTTTTTTTAGCAATATCAACATGATCTCTCAAGTATTATATCTGATTTAAAAAAAGTCTGAGGCCTAACAATCTTGACAGAATCCCTTTAGTCCTCCATAATTTTGCTGCCAAATTAGAATTCTCTATTCACAAAATTCATTCACTCTACATGGATATATACAATCTACACATACATATTTATACACACATATATAAATACGTACATAGTGAGTGAAGTATCAAGGCAGTACACCCTAAGAAGAAATAGTTACAACCTCCTGATCCCTTAAATGTGCCTACAGTAGCTTTAGCAGTCACAAAACTCCACCTCTGTACCAAAGACCATCGCTGTGCTATTAATCATGTGCTATGATTTCCACAACAATAACTGTTTAAATTAAGATACCGATATTAAGATTATTTATAAAATTAAGATATGAGGAATCAAATAATCACCCAAATGAGGGAAGGAGAAGACCCATTGAGCTACTTAGTGCCTTTATCTGCCAAAATATCATAGCATACAACTCCCTAGACATTCATTGTATGTCCCCCCCCGCCGTATTTTCACATCAAGTTTTAATTGCATTAATTTTCTGCTAAGACCCTAATTGACAGCCTGCTATTTGTCACAAAGCCTGAAGATAAAACTGATATAATTTAGCATGAAGGGTTTTTTTCATACTTTTACCCTATGTTGCATAGAAGACAGTCCTTGTATGTCCTTTCTCTCCCTTCACCACAAAATTAAGTTTCTGAATCTCAATTCAATCTATGTCTTCTTCGCAATTCTTTTACTGAGCATTCAAAATATAAACCATTCACCCAATCGGTCCATCTTCTACTGCATTACAAGACTGACAATTTCTCCAGGTTTGTTGATGAAATGCCACAGTATTTCATTTATCAGTGACATGATAAAATACAGAAAAGGGTATAGTTTCTCTTTTTTTTTCCACATAAATTAAAGAGTCATCAGGTCTTAGAAAAGAAGCTTGCAAATAGAAAACTCAGGAAAATTCCTTTTACTTGCTTTCCTCCAGGAGCAGCTAAAGGTGTAGAAATATAGGAGTGGCAAATTCCACAGGAACTTCAAATAGATTATTCTATTTAATCATATTTACCATGAGATGGTACTAATCCTTCCTTGCGGCCACATATTTTAAAGCTATATTTGGATATCGAGAAGTGCAGGCAGCTTACAGGGAACACAAATTATCATTGGCCTGATTTTTAATTTAAAGTGATTTTGGAACTTGCCTGCTTTCATACCCACTCAGAAGGATTCTGACATAATCCTGAAACAACAACTTATTTCACAAGAGAAAAACATAAATTACTGAAGCTTTCAGGCATCTCTTGAGTGGGAACTTTCAGCATAATCCAAGGGTGAAATCCTATCACTGAGAAAGTCAAAAGTCCTACTTGCATCTGAGATGCCCAGATTTCAAGCCAGTCTCAATTTCCCTGACAAGAGTTCATAAATTATTGCATTCTGCAGGAGTCTAGCAACAATTTCAAACATAAACCTGGGGTTAGGGTACAAAAGTACATACTGAATAACTATTTTATTGTGAAAGTAATATTAAATCACCATCAGATATTTCATACTAAATTTCACAATAGAATTAGGATATCAACATACAGCTGCACCAGAAGCATATGTGCCAAAGAAATCCATTTGCAACCATGACTCCTAAAGAGTGGTTGCTTTCTGAAACCTTGGAAAAATGGGAAAACAAAATCTATTAGGAATTAGAGATTAATAACTTTATTTTTCCCTCATTTACATTCAGTTCTGGACTAAGAATGTAGGTGCAGCAACGTGGTGTTGGTTCTATAATTCTTTTAGATTCCTATTACAGCAGAAATGTACATTTAACTAGTGAGGTTAAACATACTTTCAGCATCACAGACAGACATTTGTTACTTACTCAGGTATCAGAAAACGCCTGCATGCACTGCACCATGTAAGTAACACTAAATGTTCAGGATAAACTGAGATAAATTCTATGCTTTATGTAGCAGACAGCAAAAATTAAAAGTTAATACAACTGTTGGTCCAGGATATTCATCAAGTCAGACTAACATTGGCTCACACAACCCTCTGTCTTTGAGATCAGATGCCTGTGTTGCAGGATGCCCCTTCCTGACTTTTTACTGGGGAAAACATTACCATTAGGGTTCTTTCTGAAAATTACAAAAATTTCCTAGGGGGCTGTTTCTTATTCTCCCTTGTTCAAAGGAACCGGTTTAGAAGAAGCAAAGCCAAGCCAAGATCCAGCACTGGAAAAGGTGCTCAGACACAGCCTGCTAAAGACACATATCTTGGTTTCTGCATGAGAAAAAGCAATATAAAGATTTTGTGTAGGTAAAATTACAAAAACTGCTTCTCTAAAGCACGTCTTCAAAAGTCTAATTCTGCTGCAAAACCCAAATCCTTCTTTTGGATGGAGAGAGAAGCTTCTTTCCCCTTCCAGTAGCCTCAGGCTTAGAGATTCCAGGCCTTCCCCACTTTCTCTCTCAAAGATTGACAGCTCATAAAAGTCAAATATTTCATATTGCAGTTGATATTTCTAGAGATTGTTACAAAAAAAAAAATTTTGCCAATTTCCTCGTAAGTATTGATCTTATAGAGAGTAAAAATTTTCTCCAAAGCCAAAATACCTGTTGACCCATTACCCCTCAGGTACGTATACAATCAATTCCCCACCAAGTTCTAAGAAAAGACCTGCTCAAAGATGAGAAGAAAAAAAAAATCAGTATTTCAGAAAATTTGGTGGGGTCAGACATCCATGTCATAATGTAACACACAACAATGAGAAGCTGCTGTGCTATCACAATAAAAAGATGACTGAGATAAAGACATGGAGTCACTGAACATGTGCATACTTATGCATACGAGAGAATCTGTAGTGGGTGGATGCTTTATTTAGGTGTCTGTAACCGTGGGAGGGAGTTCTGCAGATGGAGCTCTGGAGTTCCCTGCTGGAATCTGGCCAGGGCACTGCAGTTACCAACCCTTCCAAAAAGCAGCCAGAGAACTTGCATACCACACACTAAAGCTATTAAAGGACATTAAACAACTAGAAACTGATTTGCCTCTGCTTTGTTCTTTGCAGACTTATTTGTATCTGAAGGAGGTATGTGTAAAACTCCTACTTCTCTAAGATGACAGATTTATATACCAATTTTGTACAAGAACTATAAAGGCACAGTGCAGTTGTGATTCCAATGTTCAGATTGGAATAATCTAAAAATCTTTTTACAACCATATGGTAAGTCTCATTACTACGTTCAAATAAAGAAAATACTACAGAATTAATGTTTCTTTAAACTTCTAGAGAATCTTAATTCTAAAATGCCTAAGCATCTGAACTTACAAACTAATTTAAAATAAACCAACAGCAAAAAGATCAAAAAGTGATGGTTCAATATTGGGAAAAAACCCCTCTAATCAAATATCATCCACCAACATGTTTTAGTGGTATGTCAATAGAGAACAGGAGTAGTTAGTATGTAAAACAGGACATTTCACAAAAGGAAAGCACCCTGAAGTTCAGTTCTTAGGCTTTGCTCCTGTAGGGCTACACATACGTGTCTCTAAGGAGGTAGCACAGACCCAGGGGACACCGATTCCTTCTGTTATCCTACTTTTTCATGGGCATGTGAAAGGATGTGCAGCCTCATTTGTGTGCACAGAGCACTTCTCTGCAAATTACAGTCACAGCCAAAGCGTAGCATACACTGCTGCCATCTCCACTGGTCAGGCACATCTTTTGCTTCACACAGAAATTATTTGGAAAATATGAGTTTGCAGTAATACTAGTAAACTTTTTTCTCCTTTGTTGGAGATTTAAATACAGCTTTTTGGAACTCAGCTTTGAAACTGGATTAAAGTAATAGCCACACTCATAAAGCCGAGTTATTCTTTCAGTTCACATGGATAACTGCTACAGAGGAAATGGTTATTTCATGAGCTCCTCAGATTGCAACAAAAGGCATATCATGAGCGGGTGTTAGCTTGGAGAAAGCATCCACTTTCTCCCTTAGCTGCTAAGCAGCGATTATGAAATATGTTAACATACATTCCTCCAGAAGAATATGTTTTCCTGCTCATATAACCTGAAACCCTCTGACTTGCTCTGTTACAATATACAGTGTTTTTCTGCCTTGTGCTTTTCAGCTGAAGACAGCCTATCTGATCACATAGGCAACCAACATCTCAATGGAGAAAGATTTCCTCCTCAAAATAGATTATTCAGAAGTGTCATAAACTTCTCTGCAGCCATCCCTGCTCTGTGCAGTGCTGCACCCGGGGCACTTGCACTGCCTGCACCTCCCCTTCCCGACACCAGCCCCACAGGGACAGCCTGCCTGCCTCGGCCGCCTTGAATTTACTGGGACACCTGCAATTCTTCTTCTCAGTGAAGTGGCATGACAATTCATGATTTGAATACAGGAATAAAGAAAAAGGAATAGTATATGTACATTAAAATCTGATATAGGCCGTAGCTCACTGACCGCAAGGACAAATGACTGGGCTTGGAATAACGGCAGTTATTAGGTATAATAACTGCCGAGACAGCGGCCCCAGCGCTTGGCTGTCCCCACTGCAGGGGCAACCGAAACCTTCACCAATCATTTCCCCAACTGGCACAATTCACACAACAGTGTTTCAAAGCAACGGAATCCAACAGTTCACTTTTCTTTAAAAGCTATGAGGGAAATTGCAGCGGATATAAATTCAATTCAGCAGCAGGTAGCTAAGAATAACAACCTTATAATATTATAATAACCTTATAATAAGAATAACAACCTTATAATAACACGTAGCTAAGAATAACAACCTTATCAGGTACCCCAAGCAAGACGCATCTTTTGTTTATATTGAACATGCAATTTAGAAACCAAAGCTGTGAAGAAAGCATCTAGTCTTTTCAGTCTTGTTACAAGAGGTGACATCACGAGGCACAGACGATGTTTGCAGCTAGAGCTGGCCACACACTGCTCACAAATGCCGTTTGACACATCTCTGTTACATGGCCTTTCCTGTGTTCTAAAAATTCTGTAAAACCACCTGAGCTGATGAAAGAGATCACTATGAGTCATATCACTTCTTTCTCAATGGAAAGGAAGGAATAACTAAGGCAAAATATTTTCCACCTACAAAATAGAAAATACTTTTTCACAAACTGTGGCAATCTTCTCTAGGTCACATTTCTTTTTCCAAAACAACTGATCTGCAATGTCTCTTTCGTACATGCAGTTATGTATAAACAGCAAAATATTCTCAACTCACATAAAAGCTTTCTGTAATGAAAGTTTTCTCTTGGAGCAGTGTTTGCTAACAGTTTGAACACAAATATTTTCCAGACTGCAAATCCACTTAATATTAACAAAAAAGGTATCTAAACCATGAATCATATATGTATTTCAATTCTCTCCATATATATAAATACACTATATATTTATACAATATTTAGCAAACAAAAGCCCAGACATTTAGGACTTTTAATCTGCAGTATGCTACTTAGATCTAGAATTTATCTAGATTCTGGATAAAGTATCTCTGACTTAATTTTTAACCTTATGTCCTACTTGAAAGTTCACACTTAGACCATATCACTGTATGTAACACGCCTACCATTACCAAAGGGTTAGGCCTCAGAGTAGAAAATACTTTACAAGTCAGAAAGCCTTTATAGTGTACAGTACATGTTGCAGGCACTCTTCAAATTGCTTCCAGACAGTGCTATTTTTATAATTCCATCCCAAAAGCAAATCCTATCCTATAGATTCGTTACTTCAGTGCAGCTTTAGATGGGAAGTGCATGTCTCAAGTCAACCATTGCCCAAACTGCTGAAGGAAAATTCAGATGCAAGTTCCAATAAAGCATTAAGGAGGTCAGGACAGGAATTCTGAAAGTCTTCCCTAGTCCTCACTTTTGCACTCCACTCTGTCTGTGGGAGCTTGAGTCTCAGTTCCTAGCAGTTTGTTTGTTTTTTCCACAGCGAGCTAGTCAAAACGTGAACAGCACTGCAGCAGTTGCACAAACTGAACCGAACCAAAAAGCACTGACTACTACCATGTGCTCAGAGGGCAAGTGAAGAGTAGCAAGAGAGGACCAAGCAGGCAGACACAGCAAATGTTTTTGTTGTTTTGTTATGGTTCCTTCATCACTGTTTTACTTGGTCCGAGATGAGTGAATTTTCCTACTGTTTTTATTAAGCGATACTCCAGATCTGCATGGGAGCCTTCAAGTTTCCTCTCCACCAGCTCCTAAGAACCGGTGCTACCACAAAGCAGTTACATACCACATTTCTGCACAGCAATAACCTGGAACTACTGCTGAGACCCAGCAGAAGGGGAGTCATACCCACAATATTAATTTCCTCCCATATAGTTTCCACTATATATGCATAGATAGGTCTTTGTCGACCATACCAAAGCGATGCTCCACACAGCTTTTCATAGACAGAGGGAAAAGTGACCTTTTACTCATCTCTAGGGTGTATGTGGAAGCATGAGCTAGGGCAAAGTGCCAGGCATCAAAAAACCCTGAGACAACTACCCATATGGGTTTTCAATGTGTTACATCAAAGGCACGTAATTTACAGTTTAACTCTGAGAGTTAAATTGCTAATACCTAGATATAAACAGAGAACTAAAGTAATTTACAAGTGCCTTTTTAAATTTTTCTTTTGAAGGCTAGAAAGTTAGTTGTCAGCAAATTTCACCCAGTAAGCGAATAAGCATTACAAGGCTACAACAGTTCCCATACCCCTGTCAAGAGAAGAGGTGGGGGAAGCACTGACTTCTTTGGGATTTGACACTGTGTTTGCCACTGTGGTCTTCACACTTCTAATTTCACAGTATGCAATCTTCTCATCCTACAGGGGGGAGAAACTTTTCCACCCCCAAAAATATATTTTAAAATATTTATAAAATTTCCCTTTTCCAGGGATGTTCAGAGAAATATGTTGTTTATGGTTCAACTCACTATGAAACTGGAACCCTAAATACAGGCAAAATTGTTGGTTTGTTAACGTACTCTAAAAAGAGCAGTTGTACCTCACACTCTTAAGAAGTGTATTTTATTTGCTTATCAGTTTATTATAAAGGTCTGGCATGTGGGAAACACATGATTTGGCCACTGTGAGCTTTCAGATTCACATTCAAAACAGCACAACATGGTTTCACAACACTATAGAACTTCAGGTTGGGATTGGTTTGTTGTTTGGGTTTTGTTTTGGGTTTTTTTGTTTTAGTTTTTTTTTGGTTTGTTTTTTTTTTTTTGAGAGGAGTATTGATTTCTTTCTTAAAACTACAGGACAATGATGTCAGCATTTGAGGTCATTTGGAGGTTTTTTTGTTGTTGTGTGGTCTTTTTTTTTCCCCCCCCTATACCTTTCCTTACAAGTTCTTTCATATGTTTTCATCAGTGCAATTCTCTAAATAGTTTTAGATCCTTCAACACATTTTATGACGCATTTTCATGTCTAATGCTTCTAGAAGCCATAAACAAAGCTGCATTCCTAATGCAGCAGTCACTGCACAAGCATGCAGAGAGCCACGCAGCCCTTTCCCAATACTCAGAGGTACTCTGGGAAGTTTTCAAAGCATAGGATTTCAGTGTCCAACTACAGTTGAATTTGAATGGGAACACCTCACTATACAGCTGTGAAAATCTTCCTCATTAACCCAGGGGAATTCAGAAGTGCTTTAGAATAAGTCATCTATTTCCAAAAAATCCATTATCTTTTTTAGAATAAAGCTTCCCCAAAACCAAACTTGATTTCTATCGTATTTTATAGGACTTTTACAGAAAATATTATGTTAGAGAATGCAAAAACTCATGCTTATAGCCTTACAAATAGGAAGGAAATAGTTAAGTGAAAAAAAGATAACAAAGTTGCTCTTCTCATTTCCCATTTATTATTTGGTCTTAAACTCACGGTTCCATTTTCACAAGGTTCTTCCCTTTTCCCTTCTGCTACACAACTTCGTAAACTGAGTCCAAACTACCTGATGAGAATAACAGCTAAGAAAAAACCCACACATCTGTGCAGCATGGAAAAACATCAATTCCACAGTGACTGCAATGCTTTAAGTACCTGGTAGTTAGAAATCCAATGGGGAGAAAGAAGGAAAAAAAAGAACATGAATTCAAACTTTATGAGTATGAAGTCTGGAAATTTCTGTTCTATATAGAAGAAATACAGAACTAATTCATATAAGTCCTACAAACTTTCTAGCAGGCAGAAGTTGCAAGCACTGCATTACTATGACTGATGTTACAAATGAAACTCCTTCATTCTTACTAATTTTAAATTACAGTTTCTGTGGAAGCCGTAAGGACCACATACCCAAACGTGCAGTTGGGCTCAAGTGTAGTTGCTACCATTCTTTTATCATTCAAGACAGCATCTTTGTCACAAAGCCAAGAAACCACAGCAGGATTCAAGATGTTACGAAAACAGACTTCAAAGGCTAATGCAAACAATTTGTGCAAGCTTTACTGCTTTCAGAATTAATAAAACACAACCATTCTTAGATACTGCTCATATAAAATGTTCAATTATGTCTTTATAACTTACAAAATTTTATATAAATAGGGATGTCAATTTGATCTAGAATATTCCACTCGTAAAATTATGTTAGATAAATGCAGCTCAGCAACTCTACACAGGCCTGCACGTAGAAGCTCAAACAAAAGAGGGTTTTCAGATCATACTTTCAAAAACTGGTTCATAAAAAAAAAAGGTTGCTAGTTACTGATTATATACAGTTTTGCCACTGATTCCTTAGTGTTCTTTCAAAATACTAATTTACCAGCCCCAGAGGCATGATGAATTCACCTGTGTGGTTTCTCAGCTGGTGTGTGTGCCACACCCTTGATTCACAAGCTTCAGGTGTTGTCCTACAAGAGCCTCTATTTCAAAAAAACTTTAATAGAAAAAAAAAAAATCCACCAAAGATTTATCAAGCTTTTAGAGGATTATGTGTAAGGAAAAAGTCCATCTAATCAAATTCTTGCCACACGTGCCCACATTGTAAAACCCCTATGTTAAACTGCAGTGACTGACATCTATAATGAGTTTTAATGCAGAGCAAGGCAGCAAGCTTACATTTTGTCCCCATGTCTGTTATTTGTTTCACTGTATAGTCCCACAGTCCCATAGCAGCTGGATTAGTATCTCTGGGTCAGAGCTGACTGCTATGGAGAAGACAGGGGGAAAACATTTGGAGATATCTTTGAGATAAGAAAAATCACAATGGTATTTTATCCACCACAAGAAAGCTTATTCTTTTATGACCGCAACAGAACAAAATCTTAAAAATTAAAGGCTCAGTGCTATTTATGATCAGTACATTTTCACAAATAGCCCTATACATCCACTCATACAGAGAAGGAGGAAAGTCAATGCCATGATTCACGTTCCTATACTTTCCTTTTCCTTTCTCGCATTTAAATTCCTAAAGTTCTAGTCTACCTTGATTAGAAGATAAATCACTTCATAAAAAAAAAAATCCAAAACCATAGCTGACTCTTCCTCTAAACTCTCACTGCTACTTTCCAAAAATAGGTTTCAAAGTTTGACAAAAAGGAGATGTTAAGAACTGACCATTTCTAACCTTCTGCTGGTTCATAATAAAGAGAGACGAGGCCAAAATTTATATGTTCAGTTTTATCACTGTGACTTGGTGGCAACACTGCTCGCATTCCTCTAGATTTCTGGAATCTACAGGATTTGGTAATTTTACCAAGTGGTCCAGTCCTAACATATAAATAGAAATCCCATTTAAAAAAAAAAAAAAAGTAGAATCTTGCAGAAAAGCTCTTTATGGTTATTTCAACTAGATAAACAGAAAGGTTACCAGGTTTAGCAATTTCTGTTACCACTCTAGTTAACATGTATCAATCTACTTTTTTTTTTTTCTGGAAAATACATGCAGAAAAGGTTTGAAACTGCAGATTCTCATTCCATCACAAAGAAAAGCTATGAAGGTAAATATCTCAAAAATTTGTTAATGTATAGGTATTCAGGTGTTGCTTTTGGTACTTGTTTTTTTGTTTTTAAGGCAAGCAAAATACATAAGCAATGAAGCTAGTTTAATCACTTCTCAGGAATAAAAAAGAGATCAACTCCTCTACTTCACAGAATCACAGAATGTTGGGGATTGGAAGGGACCTCAAAAGATCATCCAGTCCAATCCCCCTGCCGGAGCAGGAACATAAATGAGATCACATAGAAAGGCAGTTACTTCACTTTGTTCTTTAAGATTTTGTACATTTGGAGCCCAGGTCAGAGAGAGCATATTGAATTATTTCCTCAAGCTCTACATGAAGGCTACAGCTTACCTCAGTGATCCTCCAGCTCACACGTCTGCACGCTACTGCAGAAGGTTCCTCCTTCTAACTGCTTACAGAAGAGCTCCTCCAGAGCCTAGCACACTTTTTCAACTCCACCTAGTCCCACCTGGTTTGTCAATTAACCTGTTAATCTTGATGAGCCACAGCAGCCATTGAAATTTCTGTTTTGCTAATCACAATGTAATTAGCTGCAGGTGTAAAGTCAGCTTTTTCGTTAACATAGTGCTCTAATGAGTTGCTGTATCTTTTTAAAGCTTTCTTTTCTTAGCATTATTAGTTATTCTCAAGAAGACAAACCATTCAGGCATAGGTTTGATAAGAAATTAACCTATTTGAAAAAAATCTCTCCAGTAAGTGCAGTTCCTCTAATGTGTAAAAAAGAGCAAATTTTAATAGGGTGGGATTTAGCATTAAAAGCCTCATTTAATAGTGGAACACATGAAATTCAATGCTCACTGTGATAGTGAAAAGCAGATTATTGTTAAGATAATGCTCAGACATTTACTTTTATCCACCTTTGAGAGCCGTTTTTGTTTAGCAGTGCTCCAAGATCAGTGACTCTTCTCTTTCACCCACCCCATGGAAGTAAAAGCTAGAAGAATGCAGTAGGTACCATAAATACAGAAAGGCATCAGTGCCCTTGGATTCACTCAGTGGAGTTATTTAGGAACAGTTTGTTAAATGTGTTAAAATATTTATTTTTTCTGAATAAGGAAGGGAGAAAAAAAAAGCCAAATTAATTTTAGCAATGTAAGGCAGGTAACCCTTTAGAGAAATTGAGTCCTAGCCACTCCAGAAGGAAGCTAGCAGAATTAAGCATCAGTAACTTGGCCTCTCTAACAGCATTTCTATTGCACGCTCTGATGAAGTCTTAAATACTTTAAGAATAAAATAAGAATCACAAAATATTTCTGCTACTTACTGTATACAATCTCTCCTTAAGAACAAAGACTATCTACAGACTCTCTCAGATCCACCCTTTTTCACCAAAATAGTCCTTTCATGTCAAGTTGATAAAATTTCCAGTTACAACATTATATTAAAAAAATTTACACATTTTATCTTCAAACAGCTGAGGCTTCCCTTCTGTAATGACCACTGCATAGACATGCTTATGCACAGAGGACAACTTTGAGAATTTGGATTTAGAGACCTGCTGCATTTGTACCACACACTGAACCCATCACTGCGACAGCTACACCTTTATCATAGCAGATGGAAATGATATTTTACGTGAAATGCGGTAGTGCCTTAAATCTGGTTTTATTTGACAAGACTTTGTCTGCAACATGTGCAGGATAACCCAGCAACTAAGGCTGGGCTAGGGCCAGAAAATGTAAAGGGACTGAAACGCAAACCTACCAGGAAACGAAACTCTGGTCACATACTCAGCTACAGCCTGACTGCCCACACAGACCCCGGCAGGTTTTCTGAACGACCGGGTGCCTGGTACAGCCTGGACAATTACACATAGGGCAGTGGCAATCACACTGTGTTCAAAACCAGAGCAAAACTAAAACTGACATTTCTCATATTATGAACTCTCTCAGAGGGCAACGAAAAGCATTCAACAAACAGGATTCTGTTGTCTAAATGTCTTTAAGATCTGCCCTTAGGCATCTTACATGAATCTTAAGATGGATCAATAACTTTTATAACCTGGATTTAAACATCCTATGATTCTAAATCTCAGCTAATGACCTTGCTTATTTGTCTGACAAAGCATGAAAGTTATGAAAAATACAAACATTTAGAAAAAGACAAATAAAATGTCATAAATTATCAAATACACAAGATTCAGTTTTACTTTTTAGAAGAAATCATGTTTTTTGTTAGAGTCACTTACAAGGTATTTAAAGCTGAGATACAGTTTATGGAAACTTTGTACAGAAACATCACACTGGATGGACTGGACAAAGCTGTCTTATAGAGGGGTATTGCTGAAATCCGTTACCTCCCCAAAATGTAGGGAGAAACTGCTGATGCTACGGCTTCCTAGTTACAGAAATCTGGTGGGGATGGATCCACAGCCCCCAAGGTAACAGCCGTGCCTGTGGGGAGAAAACTATTTGTTCCAGTTCTCAGTATCACAGCTTTTTTTAGTCTTGTTATCTGCACTGAGGGCATACACATAACAAAACATTTTCTGTACCTGGTTTTCGATTAAAGGTTGTTATTGGAAATGCCATATGAGAACTAACTCTCAATTTCATGTCTACTGTATTCCCGGTAGTCTTCTGTACCTTTAAAAATCTTATATCCTGCATACTTACTCAGACTGTTCTTTTTTGCAAACAGATCACTATCTTCCCACTGTGTAACACAGCAATTTTGTGATCAAATAGTTTCACATACTAATGTGGGCAAAATTATTTTCCAAAATAAAATCTGTGCAAATTGATAAATTAAATCAGCCTGAACATGGGAGCAATCTATGGAGTACCAGACAAAGGTCACACTGCATAGCCCACAGACAAGCAATAGCCAGGAGGTACCTCACTCTGTTTGCTAGCTGCTCAGACAGCTAACTTGTCTAACAGAAATTCATAACAAGGAAAATGAAATTAACTGCCATGTGAAGAAGCCAGTAAGAAGCATAGATTTAGTCAGCTAACTTATGCTAAATAGAATTTCCCAGTGTTCTTACAGCTGAACTGCAGAAAAACCCACTGTTCTGTGAGTGAATGGAAAAAATCAAGAAAGCCAGGATCGGACAAGACTTGTGAGTCACTACAGAGCTATCCAAAGGGATACAGAGGTCGTCCACTCGCTAGAACGTGGGCTGAAACAGTCACTGATTTATTTTCCAAGAATCCCAATAAGAGGCACTCTCAGGGGAGTGCAAGACAAGAGACTTTGCCATGATTGCAGCTACAAAGATGACTGCAGTTAAGAAATTCTGGCAAACATTAGTGGCTACAGTAGTAAGTCAGTGCTGTACTCAGAAACCTTTGAGAAAGCAAGCGCTGATAGGGAAGCAAGACATTACAACAGCATAGCTGGTATGAGAGTTTGTGAGTACTTATGTGCTTATTAACTGCTTTATTCATATGCATTCTCATCAAAGAACAGATCCAGATTTAGTATTTGGAACTCATGTTTTATGACTGAGTGTCTGAAGGTAGCTTTGGACATCCCTCTCTGAATTTCAGGATTAGCAGGTATTCCTTGCTAGGAAGAAATACAAGTAGTGTTATGTTTACTGCTGCACTCAGAGTTCACCTAACCCCCTCCTTCCACAGAAGTGGTGAATTCCAATTGCTGTTTTCAGACTAGTGAAAAAGACAGACATGTACGACTACTTGACGAAATTAAAAATGTAAAATATAAAATTTGATTACATTAGAAGCTTTTCTGCTTTAGGTTATGGATCAGCCTGAATTAGGTTAAATGCAAGAATTTATAATTTTCTTTAATGTATTATTAATTTAAAATTAAACCAATTAAAAAATCTACCTCTAAGGCTCTGGATTATTTAACTTAATTATACAATATGCTAAAATGCAATTAAGCTAAAACTCAAAACCTTGACTAACTACTACTTTCCTCTTCCATAATTTACAATGGAAGCATTTCATCTGCCTGGCAGAGGCATGTTTTCTTTACCAGTATCCCGAGAAGTCACCAAATTCAGACTATTTCTGCGCAAGTCATACAGAACTCTTGGTCTTTGAGCTCTTGCAAGATAATTTTGTGCATAGTCCAACCACTTTAATAATAGCAAGATACAGCTCTGGCAGCTCTACTGATTCTAACTGTAGCACATGGAACTGCACATTAAAGAAACTCTGACATCAAATAGTTAGAATTAGTAGAAATTTCCTTACATGTCATTAAAAAGCACTGGTCTCACATAAAATTAACTATAAGAAAGTTTTAAATGAGGAATTGAGGAAGGCAACAGAAATACAGGTCCTCAATCTTTTTTGATTTATGAGCCATCTAAGGCTGAAGAAAAACCCTGCTATTTGGGCGGCACAAGCTAATGACATACAGAAATCCACATCAAAATTAATTAAGTCTCTAATTCTATGAAGTCACCTTCTGTCAGCTGATTTTGTCACACTCCTGTCTGCCCCAAATTCATCATGGGCATTATTTTCATACTGAAAACTCAGTTTTGTGCAACATATGGGTTAATTACCTGTGTCATCATCCATTAAGTAGAAAGTACAAGATGCACAATTCGCTTTCACTTACTTCTTTGAAACCCTTGTGATTTTAGCAGCATTTTTTAGGTGTTGCTAAAGGGAAGCCTGGGCCACAGTAGCCACGCTAAAGGTCACCAAGCTTTGATTGAGAAGTTTCTTGGTGCCTACAGTGCTTCACAGACTGCTAGCTCTCTGCTTGCTTCAGATGCCTCTCTTATCACTGATTGTTTGATGAAGGTTCTGACTCGGAATTATATTAAAATAAATAAATAAATAAATAAATAAATAAATAAGAGTTATGACTAGGCTCTCTAAGCTCCCATGACTACAACTTCACGTTTAACCATTAAAGCAGAGGTGACATTTTGTAGCCACAAGCACTTTTCCTTTGTATGGTAACATATGTCACCATCTTTTAACATTTTTAATGGTGCATGTATTTTAAATGGGGAAAGTAATCACAAAACTGCATAAAATCACTATGCCAGATGTTGATGTAGCAGAAGAGGAATCCCAAAGATACAGCAGACTGGAAGCCACAGTTCATCTAGGAAGCCAACCTGGAAAACATGACTAGTGCTGTGGGTAATGTTGGAGTTCAAACATCTGTCTTTTCTTCCAGAAAAGAAAAAAACCCACACCCTGGAATTTTTTAGAGCTACTTATATCAATGCATGCTCTGAAAATGCTGTGAACGTTTATGTGCTATTTTCTGTCTGCTTTTTAAGTAACCTCACTTTGAGTGTAGACATGGCCCTTCATTTTTGTCTAGAAAAGATGACTAATATGATTTTAGTTAGAAATGTTCAGTTTTAAAAATATTATCCTGTGTTTTTCATCAACTGTCTTCACCAAGATGGGAAATATTAATCATTGTAGCAGTCTGCTGCACACAAATAGATTCATTTAACAGATGTAAGTTTTAAGTAAAACTCTGTGCTCATGATGAAGAATTTGGAGTAAATCCAGTACAAGGAAAATAAAGCACAAAACTTATTAAAAGAGGAAATGTGAGAAAGAATTGTTGTAAACATCCTTCTCATTTTTGCCTTCTTAGGAGGACACCATGCTGGGCAACCTGGGGGAACAAGGAAGAACCCTCTCTGCTCCCTGAGGAAAGGATGGGGAACAAGAGGGTCATGAGTCCTCACCTTTGGAAAGACGAGTCCTGCTCAGTCATTACTTGCACACAAGAAGAAAGGGAGGGTGTGAAAATCCTAGACAACAGTACAATGCCTATAAAGGGGAATTCTTCTGTCTGACTTCAACTGGTGATTAGATTTATGATCTGAGAGATCAGTGGTTCACTTGCATGAAAGTCAAAAGGATTTTTTTTTTTAACCTGATGCAAAAATGTATAGAAATATAGTTCTTAAACATGATTTGGATCAGTGTCATTGAATTAGAGGATGACAAAATAAATTGTGCACTTCACTTTTCCCCCTATAAAGTGCACAAAAATTCCACACAAATGAGAGCTCTTCAGTTTTTTAGTAAATCAAGACAAAAATCCTTACAGAAATACAATTCCTTTCCTTGATCAAAGTATTACCTCACCTCTCAAAGCATTATTAAAATACCATTCCCATAATGTCAGTTGGTCTTACTACCACCAAGCAGGAAAATTAGAGTAAATGGAGTATTTAATTTACAGTCTTACTACACAGCTAGAAATACACTAACAGGTTGTAATTCTTCATGGATAATAGGCTGTAATATATGCTGTGGCTTCTTTTTGGCTTCTACATACTTCTAAAATAGACCAGTATTTCCATTTTTTACCAAGTTATTACAGCTTTAACATATTTTATGTTACTGCTGTCAGGATATACTTAAAAACTGATGACTTCATTTTATTTTGTGGAAGGGCTTAGAACTACCAGTCAGATTATGTCATAACAGTGTTACAGTGAGAATAGGAAACAGAGAGTGCACGCAGCAGATGAGACTGCAAGTCACAGACAGAACTACAATGTAATAAGACAGGGTAATAAGCTGTATAAAGTAAGAGTTAATCCCCTGGCTAAATATTGTTTGGTATTTGGAGGTATCTCTGGGTTGACAAAAGTTATAAAGATGGCCAGAAAGTGGGGTTTGGGGTTAGGGGTGGAATTTTTGTTTAGGGTTGGTTTTTTTTGTTTGTTTGTTTAATGTGTGGATTTGTTGGGGATTTTTTTAAACAGAAAGCTTTAATGAGTGACAGGCTCAGGAAAAGCAGAGAGCTTGCTGCAAACAAAGAAGTAGTCAAATTGTACATAACTGGTACCAAAAAGATGTGGGTGAGCTAGAAATATGTTAGTTAACAAACAAGTAAAGGATCGGATCATCAGACATATTTGAAGAGGAGATAAGATTTTATTAATAATCCTAAATGTAAAGTTTAGAGCTTATTGTAACTTCCCTTTCATTACCAAAACTCAGCTGAGACAAAATTTCTGTTCAGTAGAAGCATCTGAACTACAAGTTAAATAGGAAAATGAAGAGCAGTGAAAATGCCTTCTACTTTAAAATAAGCAGAAAGCACCAGAAACACGAACTGGGAAAATGCAATCCTGTATATGCGTAAATGCGTAGAAAATGCCAAGGTCTCTAGGACAACCTCAGAAATTAGATAATGGAAGTAAACTTCCACTGCAAACATCTTTGCAAGGTCATACATCTATTTCCACTCTTGGAGAACTGACATGGAATGTGCTAATTCCTGACAGCAATAGGCATGCTTATATTTATTTTTAATAGCGTTATGATATTTTTGCCGAAACTTTTTTTTGGAAGGCGGGGGGGTTGTAAGACATTACTGTGTACCAAAGCATCAAAGTTACCATTGCATTGCACACCCAGGTTATAAGTTTCCAGTCAATTCTCTTTGTACACCTATAACAACTTTGCCAGAATTGCTTTTACCAAGTCTTTAATGCCGTAATATTAATTGCTTAATATAATTATCAAAGTCATTACTTTATTGACACAGGAATAGTTTATGAAACAGTTTATGAAATATAACTTCCAAATGGACAATACAAATATCTAGACTCTCTCTCTTATTTATAGACTGCATATTCCAACCTAGAAACTCATTTGAAGAAGGCAGTGTCAGAGAAAACATCTTCACTGATTAGACATTAAATTAGTTCTGTGAAATGGAGTGCAAATAGGATAAATTTGGAGGCAAACATCCAGAAGCAATCTGTATAACTGATAAAACTCCGTACTTTGCTCACAGAAAAGCAGGCTTTTGGATGCAAGGCAAATTGCACTGTCATTGATTTGAGTATGCAAAATGTATGTAACTATGTCCATAGCATGTTATACGCTTGTTTCTTCCTTTTTGATTTTTGTGGAGGTTGTTTCTTTTCTGGGTTTTTTTTCAAAGTTTTAACCATACCCCAAAAAGGTATGAAATCTTGGTATTTGCAAAAAAGCTCAAATTTGCTGGAATTCCCACTCCTACAAACCAAATAGAAAAGAGTTGATATAAATCATCATATAAACTCACAAAAGAAAAAAATCCAAGTGTATCATTAATCACAACTTCCTTTTAGAGGATGTCCGTATCAAATAGCACCTGCTACTACTTCTGCACTTTATCCAGAGTCCCAGTGTTCCCATTCCTTCATGTCCTTTGTCCAGGAACTTTTGTTCTGTGTTCAGATCTGGTAGCAGGGTGTGAAGTTCCCTCTACTCTATTCTCAACTAGGGGAAAAGTAACTTTTTCATAAGATCTTATAAGATCTGGTAGCAGGGTGTGAAGTTCCCTCTATTCTCAACTAGGGGAAAAGCAACTTTTTCATAAGATCTTATGCCATAATTTATATCACAGATAATATGGATTAGAATTTCTTCAACAAAAATACAAACCAGCAAAGCATGTATTGTAGGGAATACGGAGCTCTTATTTTTACTATTCATTATCATGGTTTTCCAAGGAAATATAAGAAAAGACTCAAAGATGACAATGACATTTTTTTTCTAAGATCACTTTCTCATTTCTATTACAAATCTAACATAGAAGAATAACAGGAAGTTTCAAGTTCCCTTCTATGTCCTCTTAAAATTTAATCTATTTTGACTTTGTGACCTAGATGTTTTCACACTTTCTCTTAGTTTTTTCCAGTAATTTATTCTAATATAAACATTAGTTTAGCATTCTTTTCAATTAAAGCAGTGTTCCAGTTCTTTCACTCTTGATATTCTCTCTTTCCAAAGAGATTTTTTCCCCCTTAATACTGAGCTATAGTTACTGTTTTGCTTTTCTTCACATTCTCCCTCCTCTGAGGACATAATCCAACTTTCATTTATGAATATAAAATTTCACACCAGGGACCGATTAATATAATTTCAGTTTAATGGAAGATAGATTGGGGGGAGAGGGTAAATCCTGATAGTTTGTAAAAGAGTATTTTAAACACCTACTTCACACCCTTCCCCAAACTACAGGCACTTTACCTACTGAATAGCTGCCATTTAGAGAGTCTGATGAAAGTTTAAGGTAGGTGTTGGGATTTTCTTATCTTTACACCATTTTAATCCTAATAACACTTTTGGGATAAAGGCAAAACACTAAACAATGTTTCAAAGTTTTAACCATGAAGTTGCCATATGCTTGGAGATGAATATAGGTAATACAGAAATTTAGGAAGCAATTACAGCAGCTCTGAAGTGGTTTATGTTTTGTTGTTACCATTGTAAGTATGAACAAAAAAAAGAGTGACTATAAGTAATTCCCTCTGTGTAAAACCAGTATGGATAGCATGATTACTATCTTGTAAGTTAGTGTATACACATAATAATTGTACAAATATTTCTGAAATGTAGGAAACAATATTATATCTCAACTTATCTATAAGATATCTCAGAAGTAAGCAGGCTTGGATCGAGAGACAGCATTCACTTCTACCTCAAGTGTGACTAGGGTTAAGGAACGCACCTCTTCTGACAGAGCTAGAATCAAAGAAGGGGTTTTCCAAGCATTCAGCTTTCAGTGCTTTGACAAGAGTTGGTATTTTCAGATTTCAGTGTCATTTTGGAAGTTGGTTCTCCCTAATGTGTTATCAGGGTTGAAAGACTCCCCACTAGAATCAAAATCAGACTAAGGACTTCCAAAAGTCAAATCTCCCCAGAATACAATATTGATGAACAAAGCAAAGGCAGACCTTTTTAAAAGGCACACTTTATATAATTATAGACCCAAATCAGTTACTTCTATTCAGAAAAGAGACTTTGGAGTTATACTGCATAGTTCTATGAAGAATATCAGTTGCCTGGTAAGGTTAAAAAGATAGAAGATCAAGAAGAGTTAGGGAGAAGTAGAAAACAAAACATTTATCTGCAAAGTGATAGAATGTGAGGAGAATTACCAGAGGTGCAGAACAGTCCCCATCTGAGAAACAAATATAGATTTTTTTCAAGGTTTTGCTTGATAAGAGATAATGAAGGAAGGTCTATTACATAAATCTAAAAAACTAAAAAGGACAGTGATACAAAAGTGTAGCGAGATGGGAATTAATTGTCTTTCTTTAAAATACAAGAATTAGGGGAAAATAAATTATCAAGAGGCATGCTCAAAACAAGAGAGATACCTTTACACAGAGCAGATTGTTAAGCTGTGGAAGTCTGGAAGTCATTTCTGCAGCATGCCACTGAGGTCAAAAGCTTATGTGATTTAAAATGCAATTTTATAAACTGATAGTAAAAAAGCTCATTAAGCTGGCACCAGAATCCATATCACTGTGACCATTAAAAGTAGAGCTAGCCAGCATTAGCTTCCATAACACAGAGTAACACTTGCCTGGCAAAGTTATGCCAAAAGCTCTTTCAGTCCATGGATCACAATAAGCCAAGAATTTGCTACAATCCTCCCAAAGGTGAAACACAGAAGCTCACTAAGAAATCCAGTTTGATCACTGGCTTCAAAACATGTTTCTCCCTATTTTATCCAAAATCCTTTCCACCACCACCACACACCCACTTCAATGGGTTGAGCTTGCATCATTTTTGTTATTCATTACATCAAGGACTATTATTAACTTACAATAATTACAATTTATTTCTTTAAGTTGTAAGGCATCTTGGTAAAGCTAAAACAATTATTTTAGTCTGCTTTCTGTAATTAGTGTCTGTAAACAATCAGCACAGCATAACTGCAAAATCTCTGAGGATTTCCACAGGTTGCACTTCTAGTATAGTTATGGCAGCTGAAGGTAAAATATATCTAGAACTGGCTACATTACAACAGTTTGCTTTCATAGAATCACAGAATGGTTTGAGCTGGAAGGGACCTAAAGGTCATCTTGTCCAACCCCCCTGCAGTGAGCAGGGACATCTTCAACTAGATCAGGTCGCTCAGAGCCCCATCCAGCCTGACCTTGAATGTTTCCAGGGAGCTTTAGCTGAAGATGGTCCGTCTTAGTGAAATGGCTGTTATTTTGTTGATACAATTTACTAAATTACTTTTTAAGCAAGTATTTTATAAAAAAATCTTTTAATCAAAATTAAGATTTAACCAGTACCAAATATTTCTTGCATTTTGGGGAAAAACAAACAAACAACAACAACAACAACAAACAAAAAACCCAAACAAACACCAAACAGCCAAACAAAACCCAGTCATCCTTCTGCAGCAGTGTTATTCAGCTTGCTTCTCATAAGTAATTTTTCCAAAACAAAACTGGATAGACTTTTCTGAGACAAAAACACATATTACTAGAACAACTTGCTCTTTAACTATAATATTTTGTTGTAGATAAGTGATACAATATTTTAGAATTATGAAGATATTTATAGTCCTATTCAGAAGGACAGGACCATGGAAATAATTAAAAACATGTAGAATGAAATAGAAAATTATTTTTGGCAAATGTCATCTCCCTGCATCTACCTATCTATGCATGCTGAAGACATATAAAGACATACTAAAATGGGGCATAGAGCACCACATAACTCAGCAGAGAACACCAAGCAATGCTGAAGAGCTGAAATGGTCTCTGGGATTAAGGAGTCGGGAAGTTCCCAGGCTACTGTAATTTGTGCTGATGACAATCTGGCATGCTAGCCAGACTCTGCAGAGAAAGCTTCATCTCAGACCCTCTCAACTTGTTTCAGTACAAGCTTATCACAAAAATTATTCAGACCACTGGGCACAAACACCTAAGCAGGGCTCATCATTTTCAACAAAACAAACGATAACCAGTCAGGAAGACTCCAAATGATGTAAACTCATAGATATAGAGTTTGCTATAGATAAAAAGACTTGTCTAATTATTTCATAGCTAGTCAGCTGTTTGGGGTTTTTTTTTAATTCCTTCTAAAAGGTTGAATTGCCTCATTTGCACACTTTCAAACAAGGAAATGGCACAATTTTAGCAAAAAATGGTAATGGTATATTTTACCAACATCTAACAAAATTCAAATATAATAAAAGACGTAAACTGTCTTTTGCATGGCAAAAAGCTTTTCATCTTTGGTTTGTTTAGATTATGACAACCCAAATTACCTGTCCAGGTGTCCCTTATAAGTATCAAGTGCCTGTTGGAAGCTAATCTACTGAAACCACAGGTCCTATATTGAATAATATTGAATAGGTTTGCAATTGTTCTGGGGGCAAGAAGTACAAAATGGTAACAGTAGTCCGAGTGCAATGGCTATTTCCATTAAACACTTCCATTAAAGACTGTGGAGACAAATGAAAAGTCTTCTCTGCATAACACACTTGCTTTATTTTACAATAATTGCATATAGGAGATTAAAAGTAAACCGTAATTACAGTTTATTAATATGGCTTTTATATTTGATAGAAATAAATCTAGAGCTTCGTAGGAAAAAAAAAAATAGCATGTATTTCAACTTTTTTAGTTACTGGAATCCAAACAGTGAATAATTAAGTGGAAGTCTGTAAGAGGGTGGAAAAGCATAGAAAACATCCCAGTTTCTGTTCATGCTCCCGGTGTTCTATAAAGCCAGACACCACTTTCTAATCCAAGTTTGGGTCATAAATTTATTGTAATGATTGCATTTCGATAGCACTTTTCATCTACAGTTCAGTTGTAGGCGATGTCAGCTCACCAGAAGGTTTTTACCATTTTCAGCTGCTGAAGCACTTGCTCAGCCCCTGGTGCAGAGGGGGACACACAGATGTGCCCGTCCAGGCTTGTTAGCACAGACCAACACTGACATCTGGTGCCAGCAGAGCCACTTTACACTGGGGCAAAGATTCGACCTGAGAGCTCACTGAAGAGTTGCCAGTTTGATGCTAAGGTAAATCGGCACCTCCTATTCAGCACCAGACCACATCAGAGTTTGACTACAGGAGAAAGAAAGGAAACTAAAAATCCCAAGGAGACACTTCAAGGCAGGAGAAGAAAGTGAGAGTACATTCACAGTATTTTTTCTGCAATGCACTTTTCCCAAAATGGTGGTATTGGCTGTCATATCTCAAAATAATTTTAGCTGCTGCTAAAATAGGGAGTTCACTTTGCAAGAAGAGTATTAGGATTATCTTTGCCGGGAAGTGAAGAGCTTGCACACTAGAAAAGCACAGGAGCTGTCTGTATTCTGAGTGTAAAGCCCCAAATTGTGGCTGGCATGAGCTTACCTTGCTTGCACTGCTACAACCACTACAGGCCCCATTTTCTGGGCTGGGGAATCGCCCCATGTCACAACTTCTGGCCACTTGCCCAGAACAAATTGCCATTAGGCAGTGGGCCATTCAGCCCAGTCCATATCTGTAAGGCTGGCACCACTGGTGTTTGGGGTACACTCTTCATCTATACAGGTAATGGCTGTTTTCACGCAGGCCACAGCCCATCCCTCCCAGGAACATAAAAGACAGGCCAGAGGAGGTGGCCAGAGAGGGTGATCCCAATAACCCAGTGACTTTTTCTAGTGCTGTGAAGAATCAATTACAACACAGTACAGTGACTGTCTTAACTAATAAGGAATTAAACTTTCACACTGCACGTGGTTCTGCTATCAACTGCTAGCTCAAATATGTCCGTGAAAGATGCACAAACCCGCCACAGTTGCAAGCCAGCCTCACTTTTCTCTCATGTAACGAGCCAACAGAGAACTATTTCCAAAGCGTAGCTGTTCTGTGCATCAAACGCTTTGCAGCGTGTTCTCATTCCCATAAGGCACTCTGCAGCCAGCAGACTGCTGTAATAATATTATTTGCAAGAACAGACTTGGAAGAAGATGGGTTTTTATTATTGCATCTTTGTGCCAGTGCAGACAGTATTCTAACTTACCAGATGTTTCTTATTTTTCTTTTTTCTAAAAGGCACTTGGGCTTTTGGTATTTCTAGAATTTTAAGGTTTCAAACAAAGAGGTTTCTGTTACCTTAAGAAATCCAGTTTAACATCGCCTCAAAAATCTGTGATTATATGAGTTAAGCTTGATTGGGAGAAACACACCAAGCCTCCATCCAAAGTGAACACTTTGGGTAACTCTTGTAACCCCACCTCCTTAAAAAACATGGAAACAGTAATAAGCTCTGCAAGTTCCATGAATGGAAAAGCTTTCATTATGTGAAGTTTTGAGGTTTTGGGAGGGAGACTTGTGCTTGTGGGTCTTTTTCTGTTTTGCTTTTAAAATTGAAACAGTAAAAAATACTGCAATATCATAACTATGTCAGGCCCTATATTTTACAGGAGAAAAATACAGAAAAGTACTGAATATTTTGAGTGTGTCTGCAGGGAAGGGGGTACAACAACGTGACACGACTTATAAAATTAACTATGCTTTGGCCAATCAATGCAAAAAGTTACAGATAAGTTTTCATTTCATCTTAACTGAGAAGGCAAGATCTTTTTTAAGTAACACAGCTACTCCAGCAGATGTGTGACTGAATTTTTCAATTTTATTGCTTGCAAGAGATGCCAGTGCACTTCAGTTCTCTAATTCCTAAGAAGCAGCAGCATCTGCTATAAGAAAATATGAGCACGTATAGGAAGCATACAGTTTGCAGCACCTTATTTTACTGACTGCTTTTGAAATTCAGTGTGCAGCCATTACAATAGTACTTCAATGGTCTCTAAGCCCTACATTAGAAGTCTGCATGACTTTTGAAAAATAACTGTAACTCAAAGAATGTGGAAACAAAGTGAAACTCAAACTCTCTGGATCGTAAGAGGGAATTAATTCACTGGGGGAGGAGAATTAAAGCAATCCAAGCACAGAAGTGAGCAGCTGGGCAAAAAACAATGGCAAATAAGAAAGTCAGCAGAGCTACTGCAAAAGCTCACCATGCAGTTTACTGTTTAAAATAATGTTACATTGCAGTGAAGACTCAGTTTGTCCTCTTTGGCTTATTTTCTGTCCTACTTCTGGATTTTCATCATCAGACTAACAGCTTATTAAACCAGGGTGGATCATTTGTTTTCTTATTTAATGACCCACACTACAAACAGGCAGACACAGATGGCTGCTTTACCATTTGTCTAACTACAAAATGTGGTTGCCATCTCAGTGCCAAAAACCCTCACCTTTTTGAATTATGCCTTTACTTACTGCTTATTGACTTTTATATCTTTAAATCTACTACTAAGTATGAACAATGAGAAATGAACATGGGTAACCAGGTCCCCTGTGATACAATATTCCAGCATATTGAAACAAAGCCTCCCTATAGTTTCAAAACACTGCATGACACTTAATAGTAAAATATTGAACTAAAAATTCACATTTGATTTTTTATTCTTGCAATCTCACATACATTTTTTTCTTATGCTAGTAGGTGTGGAAATTCAAGAAGTACCATTACACAATTTTAGATTTTGGCACAGTCTCTCCAAAGTAAATAGTATCATGCCTGACTGTAAGACTTCCACGTAGGCATTCCTCACTTCTTTAAGGAAGTCAGGAATTTGTGTCACCTTCTTTTTCTCCTTTTCCCACCCTTCCCACAGTGAGGACAAGGGGGATTCCTGGTAGGTCCTTATAAACCCAGATCTCTGGAAAACAACTGTAAAAAGCAGGAAGGGGTTTGCTTGTGTTATCCCACAGACATTTCCAAAATACACTCAGTTTTGGGGCCTGTTGGGGCCCAATATTCAACTGTCTTCAGATTTCAAATAAACCAACTAGAAAAAAAACAAAAAATGTACGGTCTCTACTACAAGAGCTAAAAATTTTATGAATACTAAATTGATCCCCTCTGTAATGTTAGCAAACATTTGCATCTTTGGAGATTCTCATTCGCAGAAGCTGTCCATGCTTGCTTCTTCTCCAAGTCCTTCTCATCACAGTGACCATAACACACACTCAACTACCATAATAAATACTTGTTCACTCATCTTCTATCTCCCTTCTTAAATCTGCTACAATAAAAAAGGCTGCTTTCTTACCAATAATACCTGCCAGGGCAAAACTTTTGCCCATCCTATTAGTTAATGGCATGAAGGCCTTGCCAAAGCAAGGTTCAAGTTTCCACAACCGCCAACCAGAACTCTTCACAGGCACTATGGAAGTAAGACAGGCGTTGCTGCTCACTCTGTAGCCTCTGCAGTGGGACAAATGACTTCTGAATAAGAAGTTATTAAACACAATACAGAAGTGGTGTCTAAAAAAGTTTATAGGAACCATAATAAGCATCCTGAGACCAACTTCAGTCTACTGTGCTTAATTTTTAAGTACAGTTTTACCAAATGCAGTTAAACCTGAACTCAATAGAAACAATAAAATTGGTGGTTTTCCATGGGTTTCACTGGGAAATGATTTTAGCCTGAGATGTCACACTTTAGTATCAACTATTCCACAAACTGTGTGTCAAACTGTTCCACACATTAATGTGTGTGAAAATGCACACATTAATTTCTCAGCATTCTAGATGGGTTTTAGAGCAAGACAGCTCCAGCTATCTATACAGCACCTGCTGTATAGCCAGCTCTCAAACTCCAAGAAGTGCTTGCAGTGCTTTTAAACCAATCTTGTATGCATTTGAAGAAGTCTCTAGCTGGCTTATGACTCTGCCTGAAATTTGTGCTTTGGGCACTCAGGAATTGCAAATCAGGCCTCCAAGTCACATGATACCATGGGGATTATAAAAGAACAGCTAAACTCAAAC
>NW_010290546.1:0-21040 GCF_000700745.2 Antrostomus carolinensis | reverse complement strand
GTTCTCCTATCTCTACTATCTACATCACCTGCCTTGCCCGGCCCTATTTCTAAGTTAGGTTCTCAAAATTCCTTTCCAGAGCTCTGCTGATTCCTTACTTAGCAGCCATGTAGCAGCAGCTATTTTCACTTTCGGTATTTAGTCAAAACAGATCCTAAAAATGCAGAGATACACACCTCCAAAACCTTCTCTCAACAGACCCATGCGTTCCCTGATGCACGCCAGTTCAAGGGTAATTTGTTACTAGCGCATGTAAATCTACAAGAGATGACCAGAGGAAACAGTCTGCTGCCTTTGCTAGCTCTTAAGTCAGAGGGACAGCATGCTCGCCAACGTTAAATATTTTTTTTAAAAAAGTACCTTTATACTTGCAACAAAAAAACAGGGTAGAAACAGATTTATTGTTTTTACTACTTATGTTCAAATTTTTAAAAAATTCTTACAGCTGCTTCAAGAGGTTTGGGAAGTGTAACAGCTGTAGAGACTTTTCTTATTACTTTCTATGAAAATAGGTGGGTTGATGGTGGCAATGTACTCACCACCTCATTGCTGATAGCGACGGAAAAAACATCTGCTGTGTGAGAGCTATTTAGTAAGCTGCACGGTAGGGATGGAAGTCTGGAGTGTATCCATGCCTGGAAAGCTTTCTTACATCCATGTGAACAGTGACATACAGAGAATAGCTAGGGTTGTCCTAGGTTTGACTTCCTAGATGGTCAGAAAATGTATTTCTTCCCTTACCTCTTCACAGCTGCCCCTTTTGAAAACAGATTTCTAGCATACTTCAAGAAATAAGACATACAACAGTAGATTTTCTGCCACTACCATTCATGCATTCCTCCTGCTTTACGCCCTAACATTTGACATAGAAGCCTGAAAAAAAAGGTCTGAGTTTCATGTGGTATCTGTTGCACAATATAAAAATTTAGTAAACAATGGATTTTTTTCCCTTATTTGAACCATGTGTGTTCTGCTCTGTAATCTACCACAGCTGGTACTTTTCTTGTTACACAGATGTAGGATCCACTACTTATAAGGAGTTTTGTGTGTGTGTTTTATGAGGGAGCAATATAATACCATGAATTCAAGCAAACATCTTTAAAACCAACTTGAAGGATAGTTTATAAATTATAGGGAAGCACAAAGCTGCCTGGCATTGACATATACACGGAAGGGACATTAAGGACGATAGAACTACTTGACTACAGCAAGACAAGGCCATGCAAGTTCGGTTGTTGATTCTTTTTGAGCATTCTCAACATTTTTAAGTGATTAGAGAAACAGTTCCACTTCTATTTTCCACATTAATTAGCAGGCTGTTGATGATTTCTTTGGTTTTCATTCAGAGCTTGCAAAAAAAAAATAAAAAATTTAAAAAGTCACGCATACACTTTAACACCTGTAAAAATACTGCAAATAATGGATGCCTAGGAGAGTGGGTCAGAAGAGAATGTTTGAACACAGATAAAAGACATTTCCTTTGGCCTCAATATATTTTTTATTAGATACATACTTGAGGTCCTTTATTCAAATACTGTAAAGAGTCTGAAAGAGGCTTTAGACTAAAAATTGGTCAACCAGGTATTAGCAGATCTATGTGGTTCCTCTAATGTAGGATTAAATGAATTAAGGATATATCTACATTTCAGAGAGGTACTACTTAGAAGCCTATTCTTGTTTAAAAGATGGGTTTCATTTACAAATAGAAAATGAAATATTTTTGAGAATTGGATTAAATTTCTGTGGAAATCAGATACTAGAAAGCAACAACAACAGTAAACCCTACCTATAATAACAGACATTAAGGACGATAGAACTAAAGGACTAAACCCTACCTATAATAACAGACATTAAGGACGATAGAACTACTTGACTACAGCAACAACAACAGTAAACCCTACCTATAATAACAGAAGTCTCCACTAATGTGTGTTTGAGGGAATTTTTAAGGTATTCTGTCTTTCTGAAAGGGATCTCAAATCCAACATGCAACACATGCACATATACCTTTAGATAGCTTAAAAGAGAAAATGAAATTAACAGCACACATTCATGCACTCAATTGACTATTTGATTTACTTCATTTTTTAAATCTAAACATATCTCTGCAAGTGTAACATTTTTACTTACCAGTTTGCAGAGAAAGAATATTCATTTTAGTGCCTGAAGAAAGGTGAGCATTTTGAGACTGTTTCTTGATGCTTCTTCATCTGTCGTAAAGACACGTGGTGCTCAAAGTCCAGTTAATGAATGACATCAAAAATTCTTCTCTCTGAATATACAAATACTTCATCGGTCTCCTACAAAAAATGGAGAGAGTTTCAAATATGTGGATAAACTATGCCATCACAGGAAGTTAAAAGATAAGTTGTTAAGCTTGCTTTGACATTGCAGTCCAGGCTGTGAAAAACTGGTAAGCTCTACTTCCTCATATTAGAAGTAGGCTATTTATGTGTGATTCCCATGTTACATACACGTGTGGTTTCTCAAATGCACAGCAGAAAACTGTCACTTCAGAACTGAATGATGCAGATTAAAATAAAGTTTCACCTCCACATCATTTTAGGCTGCCTTGAGAAGCACATACAGAACAAGCTGAAACATATAAAGGACTTTTAACCAAAACATCTCAAGTGATTTGTCAGTCAGGTAAACAGATCCTCCATAAACTTCTGATATTAGCAAACCAGTTAAAACTTATTTTAACACTACTATGCCCTAGTAAAATGGCTTAACTTTACTGAGAATCAAAAAATAAATCAAATCCAGATTAAGAAATATTACTTTAACTATCTAATACTACTGCTCTACTATGTTTCTGTAAAAATTCTCTTGTAGATTATTTGGCCTCTTGTAAAAACAAAACTTCAAAGAGATCCAACATATGGTTTGCAGATCAGACAGTTCACAGCTTTTGTAGTTAGGTTTTTTGTTTTGATTTTAAGAAACAACCTATACTTCATATACTACCTTTATTAGCAGGCATAGAACTAACCACCTGGTGTGTAAGCACAGTAATTTTTTAACTTTATCCAGTCCAGTTGATATGTTACCATTTTTCTGTTGTCAGTTTATGAAGCTTTCGTTAAAATTTCAATCATTCACATACCTAACAAAGACTGAGATAGGAGAGCAATTCACCAAACTGAGTTTTAGAGAAAATCTGTAGTCATTGTAGTTATTGCCCTGGAATAAGTTCAGCTTTTTTTTTTTTTTTTCTCCATTACAGCAAATTAGAGAAGAAACTCAACTCCATAAAAAACAGTCAGTTCTTTCCATTCTTTTCACACATGTGAAAACCCTGAGTAACAACTGAGAGGGAATGCAATCAACAGCTGTAGTGCTTGAAAACAAATAATTTTAGAGAGCAGCATCTGCCTTTAGATTCCTGTCTGACTACAGCTGCATATGGTAGAAGTTACCAGTGCCCCATTTATTCCAGTAGGACAAAGATTTACACAGGTGAATATTTTTTCATATAATTTTCCTTGTGTTACTGCAAATCAGCATGGTAGCATGCTTGGTAGCATCTTTGGTAGCAGATTTCACAAATTGCTGTAAAGTTCAAGAAATCCAGGGGGCTTTTTGGTTTTTCATACTATAGAATTTCATCTCCTCTCCACCATTTCCAGTCAATTAGTTGGGAGTAGAGAAACCACCAATACATATATGAGTTACATAAAATATTTATCCTCAGTTCTGGATATTGTTGCAAAGTTTTACTACACAAAAGAACTCATTACTCATCTACATTTGTGGGTACAATCTAACATTAATATCTCCAGAAACTAACTCCAAAAAGATCCACAAGTGTCTGGTACACTAAGGCACTAGCTATTACAGCATTCGTCTCATGTCAAAAATAATGATTTCACATGCTAGGAAACTCAAATTTCAGACAATTCTTCTTCATATGTTATTCATATTTCTTCTTGGCCCTGCCACAGAGCTAAGTCCTATTAATTACTGACTTTCTTGGACTAGCATGCAGCAAGACTTCTCAAAACTTAACTCCTACTACATTTCAAAGCTCCTTATCTTCTCCAGGGAAGACTTAGTGCAATTAATATTTTTAAAAAGTGAATATTTACTCTGTCTGAAATTGCCTACTTATTGGAAACAGGTAATAAGTTACAACAGCAGAAACCTAGGATTTGCTGGTAGGTTTTGACATAAAAAATTCTACCATGAGAGCACTATGTGTTGTTTCATTGTCAAAAAGGATCATGAGCATAACCAGACAGAGATATCTGCTAGAAATCCCTTATTCTTTTTCTTTCTCAAAAAGCATTTATTGTGGTGGCAGTGTAGCATTCAGTTACCCCGCAATTCTGGTGGTAAATCTGTTTTTGTGAGGAAATGGTTCTGCAAAACACTTTTGTAAAGTGCCAGCACCAGACATCAGCACAACTCTGAGCTGAACAGCAGATTCATCATAAGCAAGGGTAAAATTGCTGTGTTAACATCAAGCATGCAGTAAAAATACTTAGTAAGCCCTCAAACTCAGAATCACAGTCATAACATGGCAAAGGGAGATAGCACAGAAGGTGATATGTGAAGAAATACAAGCACCTCTGCTAAGCATAGGCGAGCCCTGGCATAGTAAAGATTTGTGGGAGAACAGACATAAGTCCATGAAAATACCTTCCATCAGAACTTTCATAAGTGCTTGAAATCAACGGGTAAATAAAGCTCTTAGGATTTACCAAGTGGCAGCTGCTATGCCATATACATGGTCAATGCAGTTCAAAGGAATATCAATTAAGTTCAGAGTTTAATTTCAGGGTATTTTTATTTTGCTGACAAGAGCTTTAGATAGTTCCTGGATTTCTTTTTATTGCATCAAAACCAGTTGGATATAATCTCTGGAATATCTACTAGTGTTTATCGTTTTATTCTCCTCCTGTAGTTTTATACCCCCTATTAAGGGGGGGAAGAACCCCATCTTTCCATTCTCTCACAACAAAGCTTTTCCAAATTTTGTCTTGCTGTGCTTCAAATCTATCCAAATTATTTGTGAAGCAACTCTGAAACAAGGAAAAACTGTGCCACAGCACTGAGTTACTGTTACTCACAGTAAAGTAAATCAACCATAGTTTGAAAATAAACCCTCAAGAGAGCCAAGAGGCTGGGCAATAGCATAGAAATGCAAAATATAACAGCCCGTTAAAGAGGTTCAAAAGCTTGTTTCATTTTAATGTCTTGGAAAGCTGCTAGTACGTACCCAAGCAAGTCTGCCGTGTATGAAGCTGGTGAAGGTCAAACCTACAACGTACGAACACTTAAACTTGCTTGCTTGAAAACATCATGTATAGGATCCATCAGGCTCTAAAAATCTGTATTATATGAGCAGACTTAATACTGATTAGTGAGGGAAGAAAATGAAAGCCAGAAACTACAGGACATAGGTCAAACCCAAATTTAAGATGTTTGCTTAAAAAGGTATCGCTAGTTTTATGGTAAAACACACTTAAAGAAAAGCTAAGAAATGAAGGCATCTCCTGTGCACTGATGTACAGGGTGACCTATAGATCACTCCTGCAATTCTGCAACAAGTGATTAGTTATGTGCTAAGTGTGGTGGGCTGCCTGTATGGCATATGTAAAACAGAACACTTCATGGAAATCCCAATATTATGGGACTATCTTAATTTTTTTTTCCAAAACTTTTAAAAGGAAACAATAAAGTAAAATCATCATAGCAGTTTCCTGTTAGTTCCAGTGTTTTTTCTAATAAAGCATCACACAACCAGTTCAGCTCTGGCATAACAGGAAAAAAAAATCAGAGAAAAAACCAAGACTAAATTGACGAAGTGAAGGCTTACAGAGGAAAAATTAAATTATCTCTATGGTTTCTTGTAAGAGAAACCAAGGAAGCAAGCAGAATATGACAGTGAAAATATATGAAAGACTTAAACAAGGAAGGAGAAATGGTAATCAGAAAATACTAATTGGGAACACTAATATAAAGTTCAGAGGTACACATGCTTCCTAATAATGAAATTGAGGGGTTTGACTGTCAGCAGATATAACTCCTTCTGCCAGTAATACTACTTAAAGTACTGTTAACAAAAAGCAAAAACACTAATGTGTGCAAAAAACAAGATGTGTCATGGGCCCTATAACCCCACACTGCAAGAAAGCAAGCTATGACTTATAACACATAGCTCTCAAATCTGACTTGAAAGACATCTTTGGAAGCTGGTTCTGAAAGGAAGAATAGTTCAGTTATTAAATTAACCTTGTTTTCACTTGTCTGATCTTCTCCAAACCTGTGGCAAAGTTTGGATTCACATTTGTATTGAGAGTTTCATTGGAAGCTGGATTACAAACCCAGAAGTACATTTTTAGCTGTAAGAGCACATCTTTTGCCACTAAATACACTGGGGATGGAAAGAGCTGTAAGAAATAGCACAGAATGTTCCAAAGGTTGGTAGAGATGAAAAATATTGTAGGTTTGGTTTGGTTTTTTTTAATCCTGCTTGAACTCAGCTATGTAAGCACAGACAAAAATGTGAGCAAGTTGCAGCTGATTCAAATATACGTAGATTTCAACTCCACACTGAAATGCAATGGGGTACTGTTAAATGCTTTATCCACTTGTATTCACAATACTGAAGCAAAGGCAACTTCCTTTCTGGAACTGAAGCAACAGTAACAGATCACAGTAGGACAGATAGTATACAGAGTATACATAGGATACAGAGCTAAGATGTAGTTTAATAATTTTCACATGAAATTGTTTAAATTTTAAGATTGAAGAAAAATTATTCAAAAATCTCGTGGAAAAGGGTTTTGAGAGCTCCATGGGTAAACTCCATGGTGAGAAAGAGGGAGAGACATTGCCAGCTGTCCTGCATCAGCACTTCCACAAATGTGCAAGAGGACAAGTCTTCAAGACTTAGAAGTTATCTCCAGCTCTAGGACTCGGTCACTCCCATTTTCATTACCTGATAGTGTTGTCTGAGATAACACAGATTTCCCAGTCTTTTTACCAAGGCTTAAGAAATGAATTCACCAGTGCTTGTCTCAAAGACTTAGGGAGACTGACAATAAATAGTACTCCATGCTGCAATAATAGTTATTTTTAATATATATATATATAAATTATATACATATATAAATAAAAACTCCATTAACAAGATAAAATTTGGATTACATATTGCTGCCTCTGCTTTGCAGTACATTTCTAAAGCAGAAACTGTAACTAGAAGATTAGAGGAGGTATGGAAAAACTGACCTTTCAGTTGAAAAAAATCCACTGGTTTATTTTAGAAATTATTTAACAGGCAGTTGCTACACTTGGCCTTTTATCTGTTCCACAGCACAAACTATGACAGTCTAACACACTCCTCCTTTCTCTCACTGTTGGCCAGTTCAAAGTGCGCATTTTCCAGTGACTAGGTAATTCTGTTTGGGGCTGATGTCATGGCTGCCACTTCAGCAGACCCATTAAAAATATAAACCATACCTATCTAGAACTTAAGGTGTTATCCAAACCAGAAACATGATTGCAGAAGCAAGCTACACCACCTGATAAATGGGTTTTGTTGTACAGCATCTGTCTTACTGAAAAATGCCGTAGATTTTTAACAACTAAAAATACACACAGTTTAAGAGCATTTAAAACAACACTGTGCAGCATTACAAGAATACCAGATTCCTCCCCAGACCTCTTCTGATTGCAGCTGTGGCCATAAAAATATAATCAATTGATGCAACTGTAATATCTAGCAGAACTACTATTCTACTGACATTCTCTCGTGCAGTTTTATTTTAATTCACTGTAACACAAGATTAAAGAGTGACAAGGCAGCTACTTGAAAAAAGCTTAATAAGGCATCAAACTAGGATGAAAATACAGAAGAAAATTCAGTGTTCCTTCAAAATGGAATCTCTTAGGGAATGCTGCACTAAAGGGGATGAAAGATTAAAAGCTTTCAAAAAGTGAAAAGCTGCCCGAGTCAGATACAGAAAAGGCATGAGCAGTCCATCACTTCTGAACTGTTCACGGTTAGGCAGTGACCAGTGATGATAAAAATCACAGCAAGAGAACAAAAGCCAAAAATTTACATTTTCCTACAGAAATATTTTATGGTCTCATTAGCTAGGACAACATATGATATCTGGAACACCTGGACATGGACAACTAACAAGTCAGAACAGACACCTGACACAGCTTTAAGGCAGATAGCTTGCTAAATATATTGATCAAGGAATTTTAATGAGCAACCAAAAGGAACAAAGATCTTGAAAAAACTATGTATCAACTCATGTTTAGCTTTGTTAACATAAATTTTAAATATTTATGGTTGACTTCTATTGTATAAACAAACCAACCTATCCGTAAGTCAACTTTCTGACAAAAGGTTATTCAAAAGAAGTTTGTAACATACCAGTACTAATTTACCCAGGAGTAGGACCTTGCCATATGCTTTCTTTTCCCATCCATCTCAAAAACATTCAAACATGAGGCAAAAATAAGTCAAGACAGTAATGAAAATTGTTCTTTTACTACAGCCACTTACAGAAACAATCCCCTTTAAGCCACTGTAACAATGTACACATCAGCAGTAGAGTAGTCAAGTGGAGTAGTCAGAAGATATCCTGGACAGCAGGAGTGAAGGCACTAGAAAGCACAGATGATGTGCTGCCTCTGGTTGTATCTGTCTTTGGTGAGAGATGGACCACTCCCACCCTCAACTTTTATGGCATCATCTCCAGTGCCAGCTCCAGTCGTACATCACAATTTACAGTGCTAACTGCTGTACAGTGCAGTGAAACCAAAAGAGCTACCTGCGGGGTTCAACAATAATTACGAGTACCAGATCCCTCTGCCAAAGCTGAACACAAAAGAGACAAAAATGAACATTTGTGTCTCTATTTCTAATCATAAATTTTAAAGCCTGACTCTCAGAATACGTGATGTATCTTTCCCAGTGAAGACAGGTGGTTGTGAACAAACTCAGAATTGGGCAGTGTCACTAATATGGCTTTATGTTAAATGCTTGGAACCTGCTGGCTTTGCCCTGTTCAGTAGAGGAGTCTGAATTATGCAAAATAAGCAAAAATCTTTTTTTTTTTTCTAAAAATATTCTAATGTTTACATTGATTTTCAAATGTGACCTCAGAAAAAAACAGACAACTATCAAAATCCCCCCCACTGTTACAGTCACTAATACAAATACCTACTTTGTGGTATAGCTAAAACATCAGGACACCTCCTTGAGTACAAATACAAGTTTTCTCTTTTTCCTACTAAAAGCCCATATATTATTTTATTAATAACTTGTCACAGATTTGCTTGGCTGGTCTAACAACATGATGGAATGCTTTTTCCGCTATAACTAGGAAAAAAAAAATTCCTATTCAGCAGATGAATTATGACTTTGCTTCCCTCTGAAGAATTGGCTTTGAAATGGGTTTAGGCAACATCCTAAAAATAATGAGGGCTGGATACTTCTTTTACTCTCTGGGAGGGTCAGTTGTACTAGACATCACTGAGTAAACACTGGAAACAAAATCAGGCTTTAAGATGCTCAAAATAATCAAAGGTAAAATATTAAAGAATAGCTTATATGCCCAAGTAATCTGTATGTAGAATACCTGTAAACTACAAGTTTCACCACCCAAAGAAGGTGGGATATGTAGGTAAGAAATACCTTTACAGAATACATGTTGTTAAAGTATATACATTAACCAGTGTAACTCTAGGCTCTCATTATTTGTTCATGTCAAAAATTTACCTCCAAGTTAAACAAGTCTGATGTTTGTTTTTCAATCTACAAATAGTTCACTATCGTTCACAAAATGACAAAGGAACATGACAGATTCACTGCCAGAGAACTACTAACTGCTCAATGCCCCTCTTGTTAACAGCTATTGTATCTTTTTTCATCTCAGAAGGACTTAATGTAGGAAATGCAGAGTAATGCACACCTAGAAGGAGCTAGTTTATTTAGGATGAGATATAGGCTTTGCTCTTCTCACTAAACACCATACACTTTAAAGTTTGAATATTTTGGCACTTATGTCTCAGTACAGAACAAGAAGTGATATACTTCTCCAAGCAAAATGATTTGTCTTGGAGAAGAAATCTTTCCAAGTCTCAGCTGTACTCCTAAAAGCAGAATGGAAACTTGCACAATTCAGGTTTCTCCATGGGTTCTGGCTGGTTCTTCATATTTTATAGATTTTTACTTTTCTTTAAATTAAACCCATAGTCTCAAGACCCTTGACTACATAATGTCTGTAGACTCCCCTCAAATTTGCTAAAATTGAGAACACTGTTGTGTGGAGAGGACTAGAAGAAATTCATTCAGGTTGTATGGAAGACCACCTTAAACACCTCTCCCTTGAGCAGTTAGTAATTAGTGGTTTATTTCCTTTAAAAAATACAACGTCACATCCTGGAAAGCAGATCCTGTGTTTGCCAGGAGACAAGCTTAAAAGAAAAGTTAAGTCTTTAGGCAAAGGGCAAGTTATTCCCAACATTCTCCTTATGGCAATGTCTCCTGGAATTAAAGAGCACAGCTGGGAATGAGTTGAAGGACACTTTCATGAAAGGGAGGTAGAAGACTACGTAGTTCATTCAAAACAAAAATGCCAGTATTTTGTTTTCAATTAACTGATCAACATAAATCTTAACAGCCAGGTATGACTCATTAGGCTCCAGCCACTCCTCTTTTCTATGCCAAAGCATCTTCCAGAGTGTGGGGAGGATGACTTAGGAGCTGAGTTCATGTAAATTCATACAATTGGGGCTGTCTGCTGAATCCAAAAACAGAGGCTGGCACAAATTAGAAGGATGGATTTTGAAACCATGTAAATAGATAAAGGGGAACTAACAAACAACAGGGAACAGCATGACCTGATGCAGGTTCCCTAATATATATCACAGGTATACACTTCCTAAAGCTCAAACACCCTAGCACCTGCCATGGTCACTACTTATTGAGCAGCTATCAGTATCTACACAGTATATATTTAAACATATATCCTATTGCTGTACATAAATTAGAATTTCCTCTTATTCACGCTCTGAGAGCTAATTTATTAAACACCAGTGTGTAACATAAGGTGTTCAACAGTTAGCTCAGTGGAAAAAGTGATAAAGTTGTTCCTCTGCCTGCTTCTCACCTTGGCCCCCTGCCAGAACGCTGGGCAGCTGCCAAGCAGGAGTGTAGGTCAGTCACAGAAGCTGATCATATTCTACAGCTCCTGCAAGGATCACAGGAGATGATCTCGGAGAAAGCTGCAGGTCAACAGAAGCAGTTGCACGCTCTTGACAGCTGCAGAGCTACCATCCATCCCTCTGAGGTTCCCTGCTTCAGCAACTGTATACCTTTCACAGTCAGAAACAGCAAGCAGGATTTCTAAGGCAAACCAAGACAAAAAAAAAACCCAAAAAACAAAAACCCAAACCCACATTAAAACCAAACCAAACCAAACCAAAAAAACCAATCCCGCACAAACCCCCCAAAAACCCAAACCCAAGCTGCACAGAAGCTATTCTACCTCCTTTCTGTCTTTATTCATTTTCAGGCATTTCATATTAGTCCTCCTAGACAAAGAGCATCCAGCACCTTCCTTCCCTCCTCCTGTCCCCCTCATCTAGGCTATTAACAAATTTAGACCACACACAAAACTTTCTTTTTCTTCTGATTTTTTTTTTTGCCTTGACAAACAAAAAACCACTGTTGTGAAGGTTCAGGCAAACAGGTATTCTCTGTCAGTATTAACCTAGTTGCCTTACCAACATTCTGCCTGCTCTTAGTTTTAGTGTGTTTAACACATTTTAAACTAAATGTGTACATTTAAATTGAGTAACTTGAGAGGGAAACATTACTTAAGAAAATGTTAAGTATTACCACGTCCTCCTGTGGTGGTTTCACTGGGCCAGCAGCCAAACAGAGCCATTCAGTCACTCCCTGCCCCCAGGGGATAGGGGAGAGAACTGGGGGGCAAGGGTAAGGAGACTCGTAGGGTGAGATAAGAACAATTTAATAATTTAAATTTAAAAAAACTTAAAATAAGAATTATATTAAAATAATAGTGATAATAATAATAGTAATAAAATATGAAAATAAGTGACACACAGTGCAATTGCTCACCACCCACTGACCAAGCCCAGCCTGCTCTTGGATAACAGTCCCGGAGGAGTGACAATCCCAGAACCGAAATCACAATCCCAGAAGAGCAAGAGCCCGAGCAAAAGTCAGAAAGAGAGCAAGAGAGGGAGAGCCCCTCATTAATATACTGACCACGACGTTATATGATATGGAATATCCTATTGGCATATCCAAATGCCAATTTAGCTTATTAATTTAAATATTCCTTGCCCCACTTAGATCCTGCGCTTGTAGACTAACAAAACATGAAGTCCTTCAACTTCTAGCAACAAAATGAAAATATTGGGATGTTGTCAATGTTCTCATAACAAATCCCATGCTGAAACCAAAATACAGCATTATTCTAGCCACTAAAAAGAAACCCAGCTCTGTCTCAGCTAAAAACCAGGACACCTCCCCAGTCACATCCAAGGACCAGTTAGCTCTCAGCTACCGCCGTGCACAACTATTCATCAGTCACCTGACGATCCATCGCTTCCAGCTCCTACAATCTCCATTTCCCCAGACTGTTCTCATATGCCTGTACCAGCAATAATTGTTTCTATCTACATGACTGAAACACACAGTATTTGACTTTACTCTTTTGATGCACAGATCCAGAATATTCTGCATCTGTAACCTGTCCCTTTCCTCATTAATCACGACGCCAGTCTCTGCTATCTACAAACTTTGGTCATAGGCACTACCGGTGTTACTAAACAACCGACCTCTGCCTCCTCGTTCCAGATCTCTCTGCTGCAGGAGACTGCTTACCTTCCCACACTGTCGTCACGACTCCCCCAGCTCTGGGGCACTATTATTAGTACAGTCACACTCCTCAAGTCAGCATAGTGTGCTTCAGCTGCTCAAAGAACAGAAGGGCCTCAGTAACACATATGAAATGACATGGAAAATACATCCATTAAGATAGATGCACCATGAGACACTAACATTAGTCTCAAGCAAAAATGGGCCAAATCAGTTCTAGATAAAAATCTAACTTCATACAAGAATGAGTTTCATATAAAAAAATTAAACTGAGTAACCATTAAAACGCTCATCAGATGCTACTTTTACATCAGAATTGAAGATGCAATTATCAAATCCACTTATACTTTGATCTTCACACTTTAAAACCTGTTTCACATGCTTAGTACCCTACTTTTTCACGTAAACTTGTGTTTGAATTGCGAAGCCATTTTACAGCTAAAATACAACTGCATTCTTTTTCACTACATAATTCCCAGTCAAAACATTTCCAGCACTTCCATTTCTAATGGAATGACCAAACTCCAGCATTTGCCACAAGGCTGACAGAAGCCTGGCTTTCTAGATTTGTAAGGAAAAACTTTGTTTTATTTGGCAGCCACTCTTCTGTGCAGCTCTCAGGATTTTTTTTTTTTTTTGTCTACAGACATAATTTCTCAATACAGGAAGAAAATTTAGCCAAAAAAGTCAGCTGCTGATACGTTTGCTATTTTACTTTGACAACCTAGATTAATTTAGATATTTCAAAAGCTACGCATTCTCTAGGATAAGATTATTTAACACTGCAAACTAACCTTTGGTCCTGCTCCTCAAACTTGATAGTTCTTAAAAGCACAGATTCCATGGCGGTCATTGTGTGGCTAACAAACAATACACTTTATACAGAAACCAAGGAATTATCAAACTCTCTGTCTTGCCAGGCAAGTACTTTAGTTCCTCCTATACCATCATGTAAGAGACTAAACATTTCCAATTCCTTTTTCTCCTCCACACAGAGGTGACTAGAAGCACTGCACTAATATACCTAGTCTCTGGGGGAAGGGAGGGCCTCAAATTGCTCAACAGCCAGTCTGCTGGCTGACCAAAAAGAAGATTTGAATGGCTCTGGCAGGAGCTCTGTCTGGCCTTTCACAGCCAGTAACCATGAGGTCTCCTAAATTATGACAGCTGCAATCTTAGGGAAGAGTGGAGGCAAAACATGTATCCACAAATGCCAAATATAATCTTATTTAATCATCTTCAAAATAGGAAATACCTGCCTCATATGTCAATATAACTGATGAAAGTAGGCCTATGGCAGACTCTAACTATAATTAAAGGACTCTACCTACCTAGACACGTATTAAGGCAACAAAACAGCAGGACACTCTATCCACAAGTATATGGAATATGTTGGGGACATTTTTCTTCAGAGACAGAGAAAAAGTTAGGGACTATCAATTTCTTCACCTCTGACACTGATCAAGAAACTATTAAAAAAATTGAAATTTGGAAATCAAGAAGTTAAGTATTCTAAGCAGGAAAGGTGTAGCACTAGCACAGGAAAGACAAAGGGCTTCAGGAAAAAAAAAACCAAAAACACAAAACCCAAACACATTTAACAGTTTTACTGCAGTTTACAAGCAGAATAGCACTGAAGTCAATGCAAAGCCTACTGTGGCTCTTGAAGTGAAACTACACAGAACATATCACAAGAATTTATATGAACTACCTTAAAAGAGAGTGGAATAAAGATGGAAGTAGTAAGGTCAGACTGAAGCCCGCCACAGAAACCATAATAGCTTGAGGTTGTATTAATTTATGCAGAGCAAGCCATGAATTAAATATATTGTCAAGATAGGTGAATGCATTGAAACAAAAGAAAAAAACAAATGGAAACAGCTGCTGCAAGAGAAAAACCCAAACCTTACCAATAGGCATCTGGACTTGGCCCTTGGAAATAATCTGGGAAAGCAGTTTTACTTCAGTTTGAATATACTTACAGAATTCTGTTGGCATTGTTTATCTCAGAGGAGACCTGTAAATAGGAAAGGGTACATACCCTTCAGCAAGCATCAGCCCATGTGTGTCAGACAAGTGCCAAGGCATGAAAGAAACATCAGTGCAAAATGCAGGAAGAAAGCAGAGGACACATTTCTCATGAGAAAGAGGTGTGTGAAAGGAAAAAACGGGTAAACCCTAGTAGCTGCAACATTAGAAGAAGGGAAACAGGTCATGACCTGACCCATTATATTATGTTAGTTGGGATAGGCCACCCCACCAGTTCTGAAGCATCCCTCTCACTGATCTTATCCAAGAACGTTTGAGGACCGTTTCGGAGTTCTCTACCATTAAAGATAACCACCTGTCTTCAAAAATATTTTAAAAGTAATTAATGAAAATACTGAAAAAATGAGAGTCTATGCTTGCTTTCTGAATTGCTTCTTGAAAAGCAGTGCAGACAGTTAATCCTAATGAACTAACGCCAAAATGCACCATTTTTCTCCAGGAGTTCCAAGTTTTTACAACCTGACTTTTCACAAAGACACTAAAAGCTGCACCAAGACCCCAGTCTCTTTGCCCTGCTTCCTCCCAGTCACTGGGCATATAATCCACGGTTGGGCACTGTTCTTACTGGTTTCAACAGAAACAGGATGGGATTTAAAAAACTGAGTAATAACCAGTAGTAGGGAAGTAACACAAGTCAGATGAAAAGAGAACAGCAAAGCTCACAATCTGTTGCTTTGTGGCTGGGAACACTGTTTACACAGAGTAATGCATAGTTACAGCTGGTTTGTATCAGAGGAAAGGCCGTGAACATTTGTTAAACTGCAAGCACAGAGTTTCTAAAAGACTGAGAGTCTCTCCTTTTAATCCAGAATCTTTTTGTAAATATTGCAGTACTCACTTTCCTAGCTCGACAAAGCTTGGCCTCCTTTACTAGTGGTAAGAAAAAAAAAAAAATCTTCAAAGACATTATGGAACAGGAAACACTAGAGATTCAGCAGCTGCTTGAGGTAAATAAGCTCACAAGGCTCATTTGATCCCCATTCTTCTCAAACTGTATCCTTGCTTACTAATAGCCACTATAAAGAGAACAAAGCTTTGAAGAAAGATCTTCACACAAAGTAATATATTCTTAAGGTGTGTCTGTCTTCTTATGGCAGAATCTCTGCACAGAACAGTTTCAGTTCAGAAAGAAGTTAAAAGATGTGGGGTCCATTTTGGTTACCAGGTTGGTTTTGGTTACCTAAACAGCTGTTGGAATACTCAACAGCTGTTTAGGAAGCTAGAGTTGCTGTTTTAATTTTTGTGGAAAGGAGAAAATGCCCAGCAGTAGCCAATGCCTAATTGATAAACTAACTTAAAGTCATTTAGTGTCATGACTGTTTATGAAGAACTTCCTCTCATTTGTTTCAGAGGTGCTTTTCGTTACCAGAATAGCAGAGAGATGCCAGAACATAAAGCCAGCACTGCACCTCTGCAGCTGGCTGGTAGTGATAAGCAGTTCCTAACAATGGGATTTGACTGGCATTGCCATCACAGAAGTGTACAATACACAGTATCTATTTTTCAGAGAGCAAAAACGAGCTGTAAAACACACATGGATGAGCACTCTGGCTCCACTCTCTCTGTTGGGTCAATCCAGAACATACTCCTGGCACTTTATCTACCAGGCCCTGACTCCTCTATGATCACATTGGTACAAGGCACATACAGATGCATAAAACACAGGTGATGCACAGCTTTTAAAGACTGCCATATGGGATAGCACACACACAGGACCATGCACTAGGAGACTATTCACAACCGGCATACAAAGGCACAGCTGTGCTTGTATGGAGCTCGGGCGGTACCACATCTCTACAGAACCTCCTTTCCAAAGAGAAAGGCGTGATCCAGTGAATGAAGAAAAGCTCAAGCACACCTGCAACACCATAAGGGAGCTTCTGCTGGCCTTTTACATCACAGCTTTTTCTATTTCCATAAAAGGAAGACATTAACTACTAGAAATGGCCAGAAAACAAAGTCTATTCCTTTTTTTCCATTAAAAAAACCCCATAAAATCCAGAAATCCATGAAATGGGAAGAAATTTCAGTGAAATCCATGTTGGCAAATTCTAACATGAATTCCCCATTCTGTTTACTTGCAAGGCTTCTCACTGTGCCTTTACCTCCCTACTGGGAAACTGACATCTCCTTATCATAAAATGTTGAATAAAAAAATTCCAACTAGCTCTAGTGACAAACGATACTTCAAAAATCTGAGTACTTACAGGCCAATATTTCCAAGATACTTAAAGAACTTATAAAATCAAACTATTATGGGATGCCATTATAACCAGGAAGTCTGTAACCTCAAAAAGAGAACAGTACATTCAAAATTAACTATTTAAATCAAACTAAAATTATTCTAATTACTCTGTTTCACAATTTACCAGAGACCAAAGCATACAAGGAGATTAAATTATTTAAAAGGCCAACTTCAGACTCACTACAAAATTCAAATTCCGATTTATAAAGCCTGCCTCTACTCATTCTTGCCATATGCTTAGTCCTTCAATTTAGTGATGTCTCAAAATAAAAGTTCTTTGAAAACATGGTTAGTTTAAATGATTTACATATGTTTTACATACAAAATACTAGCTAAAATACTTCTATTGTGATGTTTTGCACCAGGGGGCGCTGGTCCATTTTGATCTCAGTAAGAAAGTTTCTCAGACTTTGTAAATTATAACGTTAAATGCTATTTTTACAGGCTAAAACTATAAGGAAAGAATAGTAAAGATAATCTTAAACCCCTCTAGATGGTGGGAACCCCTGGTGCTGTAGCAGCAAACAGGCTTCCAGTCCATGGAGCAGCAAAGCCCCTCCACAGAAAAGGTTCTCCCCTTCCCATCAAGAAGATCCTAAGGATTTTCCCACAAGGACTCTGGAGCTGCCTGTGAGCTCTCTGTTGCAATGAGCTGCTGAGTTCCCCTGTGGCCAAGGGACGTGTGCAGCTCAGCACAGCGCCGGCCTGGAGGCCGAGGGGCACGGCAGAGCACAGGCCCCAGCGTGCCGAGCGGACTGCGCCGTGGGTCAGACTCCGCCATGTGCAGCGCTCTCCTGCGCAGGGTCACTACTGCACGGGGTCACAGTCAGTGAGACGAGCGTTTACAGTTTGATTCCTCTCATGCTTTCCCTATGGATGAGATGTGCATGACTCCATGGTCATCCAAGGAGATGCCATCGCGTGCTGAACACAGCTAAGGAAGCAGAGTTTGTCAGACAGCGGGGTCCCTGCAGGTCACCCCCTTCCCCGCCACTGCCCCACATGCAGCAGCACAACAGCAGCGTGCTGCTCGTGGCGAGATGGGGTGGGACAGAGATCTCCACGGGACATCACCGCTCAAGCAAGCTCCACCTTCCTGGTACACCGGGCTTTAGATACGGAGTTTTCAATGTTGCAGTCGTTCTCCCAGCACCCCCTGGTGCTCACGGCAGCGGCGAATCGTTATGATAACCGGGACATGATCTGATTACAAACCAACCTTCCCCTCTAAGAAGAGCTGCTTTCCTCGCTTGAAAAAGAAAACGACTGATGGGCTCCAGTGCAGGAGCTTCCCATAACAGCATGTGTCCCTGTCACACACTCAACTGAACCTCTGTCATGTTGCATTTTCTTGCAGTAAATAAATGAGATGCTAATTTTTGTCTATCACAGAAAGGAAAACACTGTAATTTTCCTTCAAATAAATATATTCCCCAGACTGGAAATTAACATACAAATTCACTGCTTTTGCTTTAAGCAAGTTTACACATGCGAAACATTAATCAGTTATTCCAGTCAGCCACATCAGTTCCTAAATGATGGAGTTATTAAAACAAGCAGCCTTGCTTATCTCTTATTTCATTACAGGAGACTGCAAGGCATAAATTTCAGAACCCTTTTCTGCTCTTTGCACTCCACAAACCAGTTGGAAAAAACCCCCACCAAATGGAAGACCAGTCACTATCAGTGATTTTTTCTATTATTTTGATTTACGATGACAAAAACACATTCAAGACCAACACTGGAGTTTACAAACAGATCAGATTTTGAAATGTACCGGACACATTGCCCTCACACTGAAATTTCAGCCAACTGGGATTTCCTTCTAAGCTGATAACATATTTAAAAGTAATTCTATTTTAATCTACAATGTTAAAAATAAACGTTTCAGAACTAAAAATGCATTCTCTCCAACTAGTTTAGCTAGAATTATTTACACAGGCACACAGTGAATTCTAAACACAAATCTTTAGGACTATTTGGACTCATTTGCTCAACTCATTGCAATACATTAAAAAACAGGTGTAAAAATTACACCCTGTAGTACTTACAATCACTTCTGAAAGAGTCACAAATTAATTCCTCCTAAATAACCACCAGGCTGAATGCACTAGAGTCCTCACTGAATGAAAACATTACAAACCAGGACTTTGGGAGACACAAAGGCAAGTGTCTTCAGACATGCACAGACAAACATACAAATTTTATATACTGGAAATATACTGCAAATTTAAACAAATAAACCAGAAAACCATACAAAGCCCCCACTTCAACCAAATGAAAACAAACAACAATTTAATTTTGCTCCTTACTCACTTGAATACCAAAAAACAGACACTTTCAGCATCTCCTACTGCCTCAGCCTCCCAGGACTGCTACAGGTAAGTTTTTGTTCTTTATGCACCTGTGCACCAAGCCACATTTTCCCCACTTAAAAATACAGGTTATGACACTGAACTAAAAGGCTAAGTGCATTTAAAAAAACAAGAATAAAACTTTTTTTAAAAAAACACACACAGGAATCCTAGTAAATATATGTCAACCATTTAAACGTTGAATAGAAAAACCTTTTAGACTTTTTTTAAATGACACTCTGGGAAAATACTACCAGTTCTTTCATGAATGAGACATGACCATAAGTTGTAGACATAACTTTACATTCATTAAATATGAGACAAGGTTTTCAAGATCAAATTTCTTTATTCATAACATCATAGTAGACACTCAAACAGATGAAAAATATGTCAGTACAAAGTTTAAATTAAGAAAAGAGAGAGAGAGGAGCAGAAAAAGAACATATAACATAGAGCAGGAGTGAAGATATATAAAACAAACCACACGTCACCACTACCAGTGCAGAACACTGTCCCCCACAGCACAGTCACTGCTTTCAGCAACAGGTTTCTCTGCTTCCAGCAGCACAATTAATTCATATTTTCCTTCCCACGCTTAAGCATTAGAACCCAGTAATGCAGCTAAAACTAATGTGATTTCAGCAGCAAAAGAGCATTTGGTAGTTAAGATATACAGGGGTTTTTTTCATCTGGAGATGCACTAATTGTTCTCAGTAATGCTAACCAAAGAAATTAGTAGTGCTATTCTAAATATGGAACATTACAGTGAACTGGATTGTGTCCCTCTAGTAGACCTGCTATTTATCCTCCTAGTTTGGGTGCAGTCTTGAGTTCTACATGGTTTATTATCTTCAAAGATTATGACAGACTTCTTAAAATGATAAAATAAAATGTGCATTACAACAGTCTCAGAAAAATATATGTACTAAGATGCACAAGGCATTTGCCTTTCTACTTCATCAACAAGAAAGTCAAATGGGCCAAGTTTCTGGGTTTTAACGAGGCTTGACTAGATTTAGCATTGCCTCGGACTAAAGAGGTAACAACACTTTTCCCATTCACACAATTAATGTGCATTAAATTAAAGGGACTATTTTTTCCTACAGACCTTGCTTTTCCCCCCCCGATAGAACCCTGGCTTAACTCAGCATCTGTGGCTCAGAACTTGGTCACGTTGTACTGTCCCAGGCGGGAAGAGCATCAGGGTGCACATGCCTTCACTTTCTGAAATACTAACCAGAATGAGAGAATGACACAGCTGTGAAGCCCAGTAACTGTAATGAGGCAGAACTGGTAAATTCTGCTTGTGGCTCCAGAAAGCGTGTACTGTTTAATTGTTAAAGCATTTGAGGTTAGAAGCCAAGTTTCTGGCTACATTATGCTCTCTCACACCCATACCCAGTTCCCTCTAACCTCAACACTCCCAATGCATGTGCTGCTCTCTGTATGATCTTCACTTAACCTCCAAACTAGAATTAGAGCCGCCATGGCGCACACGGGCGGAAAGTGCCGAGG
>NW_010290545.1:0-49258 GCF_000700745.2 Antrostomus carolinensis | reverse complement strand
GGTCCCTTCCAACCCTAATCATTCTATGATTATGATTTCTCATGCTTGTAAAATTATTACTGGTAGCATCAAGGGAGTGGCTTTCTCAGCTAAGGAAAAGGAAAAAGTAAATAATTTGGAGGATTTGTTATTGAATTTTGAAGTTTATGAAATACAGACAGGTCAGAAAAGCAAAGAAACAAAGAAAGACTTGAACATACAAAAGAGGAAGACAAAATGTCAGAAATGAGAATGCAGATTAGCACAAAGCAAATGGATAGTGCCCTTACGGAATCAGGTATTGACAAAAATTTTGGTGGTAAAGTAGTGCTACAGTCACATACAGAAGATTCTGTTGTGGAAAGCAGTGGTTTAATACTGAACTCAGGAGAGAGTCCTTCAGGAAGCTGCATGTCCTTTGAAGTTTTTTCCAATTATAAATCCCAACTCTCCTAACACAAATCCATGCAATGAATGTGGCTATATGCTGTTCAATATATCAATAAACTCTGGTGAATATGATCTGGAACAGCATACTGATGAGCAGAAAGAGAGTTCATCAAATTACATAACCACATCTACATCAGTTTTGAAAAGCAATTTAGATGAAGTTCCCAAAGGAGGAAAAGTGTTGTGTTAGGAGGATGGGGCATTAAACATAGATCACAAAATGAGTGTTTCTGTTTAAGGATGCTAAGTATGAGGAGAAGTCTTCAGCCCAAAGAAGGAAATGAGCTACCTTTTCTCCAAAGGGAAAATGTATTCTCTCTAAAGAGAGAGTAAATGTATTCAAGAGAAACTCTGCAACAGAAATCCTTAGAACCGAAGTGACTGGTCCAAGGAAGCACTGGGAGAACTCCAGCCTTGCCTATTCACGTTACATACATGGGCAGCTAAAGCCAAGGTTTGCTTACTTTTTTAGTTTATATTTCTCGTAGGATATTTCTTATCTTTAGTGAGTATTCCAGTTTTTAATACTGATTTTTAACACTACAGTGCCCTTAATCCTTATCTTCAGCTTTAATATTTTTCTCAATTCTTAGTGTATTGCCTTAAGGTTATAATTTTCCTGAGAGTGGTTTAATTGAACTCAAAGAAATCAAATTACAATTGCCAGAGTTTTGTTTTAATACACTCTCTAGTGAGGTGTTAGACTACAATGAATACATTATTTTAATCAATATTTCTATCTGTTTGAAGCATATCCATAAATGAGACAAGGTAAGTCCTGTAGTGTTGATATCCCATAAGGCCTCCATAATGTCTGTGGTAATGTTTTATTCAAAGGTCTGAGAACTTCATTACTTTTGTTTACTAGACAGCTGAATATTTCAGACAGTGAATAGAAAAAATAACTATTAGAAATAGAAAGTTTGTATTCTTAAACAGAAGAGATTGTTTAGCATGGATCAGATTAGCATTTACACTGGATATGTCTATTAAAAATGAGTTTAAGATGAAAAAAAATTTGAAGTGACCTAGTGTTGAATGAAAATTAAGCCCACTGCAGGAAAACAGTGGGAGAAAAAAAATTATTTGGAAAACAGGTGAGGAAAAAGGCACTGAAAAACTGTTTGCATAAAAAATACACCTTTTTCTATTTCCACCTTCATTATACACCTTCTTCTAAAATCACTTCCAGCACTAGGAAACTGAGTGCAAATAAACTGTCTGAGCCCTTCTGGGCTGTTGTGTTTTGAACGTTCCTGTTTTCAGAGTGCAAGCGAATTGTCTGAGTAGGTCTTTTGCCGTTCTGTCATTGTAATGTGCTTATCAGCATTCTCACCAAATTATTGCCCACAGAGCCCCACAAAAGCAGCAGGTCTCTGGACCTAGAGGGTTTCCCTGCACTCTCCCATCCCAGTTGTGCATCTACATACTTGATAAAATCTCACAGCCTGAAACTGGGAATAACAACATCGTGGATGACTGAAGTGCTGTAAGTAGTCCTTTTCAATATCTTTTTATTCTTGATCAGTGTTTGGTCTCAGTGGGAAATCTGTCCCGTTCACTGATTAGCAAGGGCTATTGTCCCAGTTTCTTGCTATGGGCAAGACATGCCACCTTTATTTTTCTTTAGAATCTTTTTCTGCCTTTTATCCTAGTTTTACTTGAGATTTAGCTGAAAGATACTTTTGCCACAAAACAGAAATAAATAATTCAGTGTTATTGTCAGAATCTTGTGACAATATTATGTTTTGAAAATAAATGTTTGAATGTAAATTTATATAGAGCCATAATTTAAAAAGTTATGTAATAATATAAGTTTGAAAGAGAAATTTTATTTTTGAGACACTTATAATTTTTTCATTGGAAGCTTTGTCAAAATGGTGCATTTGTGCAAAAGCTTATGTTTCCAGTTAAGTAACAGCTTCCATTGGGAGCACCAAAATACTTTAACTACTTCCTCTAAACTTAAATCATCTGTGCAGTGTCTGCACTGAAAATGTTCTCAAGCTATTACGAGAAAATGCTGCTAAAACATAGGCATGCATGCATCTTTTTCAGCTACTGTGTTGGAGAGTTTAATGAAGAGAGAAAAAGGAATAAGAAAGGCTCTTTAGTAGGCTGATGTTATTTTTCACTTCTCTTTCTCTTAGACAGCACATATTTCTGATCATGTTGTGACCATAGTACTAACTGAAACTCTCCAAGCTTTATGTTTTTGGGTCCCCACCACCACTGCATTATTAATACATTTAAACACTTTGGTGTTACTGTTTTGTTTTGATTAATGTATAACTTATGATTCAACAACAATGAATTTTATTCATGGCTAGGGTTATTTGGTGTGGTAATAGTCATGTGGTACAACAAACTAAGCAACCTGGGCAGTCTCCTCCACTCCTAGGTTCTGCTACCAGCTCCTTTGCAATGTCCAAACCAGTTGCAGCTGATAAAAACAATAAGATATTTAATGATATGTATCAAAGTGGTCAGTCTTCAAGTATGTGAATCCATAGCCATTTTCACAACAAGATTTCTTTGACTAAATGTATGGCTAAAGCAATGGGGCATATCTGTTCATGATGTGCCAGAGTAAATGTATATACTGTTGCATATTTTTAGATAAAATACAAATTCAAATAAACACCTAGGTAGCCTGTAACTCCTACTGATGACTGTGAAACAAATCTCAAGGTTTCAGAATCTATATTTTTAGGTCTAAACTGGCCATGTAACTCTGATAAGAAGGATGAAATATATTTCAATATTTTAATATTTTGATTAACAACAAGAATAACGCATGTCTTTTCAATGAAAGGGAAAATGATGTATAGGAATCTCTTGTTCTTCAGTTTATTTCTTTCTGTTTTACTTCTCTGAATGAGTGTCACTAAATGTGTTGTTCTAGTAGCTGCAATCTTACTTCCAAGTAAACAAATATGAAGTAGAGAAAAGGAAGCATAGAATTGCCTTCTTGTCAGCCTAGAGAATGGAACTGGATTGCATATATGCTTAGGAATACACAAGACCAGTGCAACATTCCACAGTTTGGTGGTAGTCACATTGTGTTTCTTTCTTGTCACACAGAATCTGTAGCCTGTGAGTCTTGTTTTGTTCCATCTGATGCATTTAAAAAAAAAATAAATCTCTTGAACATAATTATATTTACTTTATTTAAATATTCTTGCATATTCTGTTCCTAAATTTTCTATTTAAATACTCTAACAATTATAGATTTGGGACTATTGCAAATTTCAGTTAATAATCCTTGATAAAATGTGACTTATAAATTACTTTAACTGGATTTTTTTTCAGTAATTGAAGCATTTCCATTAAGGAAAATTCTCATATACTTATCTCTTGTAAGTTATTTTCTCTCAAGATCCCCTCTCACTTTTATATTTTTGTTTTAATTTTTAAGTTCACCTTGATATGGTCAAAATGAACTTAAAACTGTGGATTTTTTCCGGATGCCTTAAGTACTCCTACATTCAGTACCCAGCTAAATGTATACATGAATGTAAATCAAGATTTAAAAAAAAAAAATAAAAAGCTTTTATTGTTACAAAGGAAGGCATAAATATGTGCCATCTTGTTTGGTCTGATCCTCATGCTAAATTTGACAGATGTTACTTGAACAAGTTTTCTTCAATGAAAAAGTCTTCCTGCTTTTCTCCTTCAGTAGAGGCTTTGACCACCTGGGATAACATGTATATGTAGGTAAGGTAATTCTAGGTTAGTGGCATCTGGATTCAGTTTTTTGCCACAAATTTTCATCCATGACTGGGGTAAGTCACTGAATCCAACTTTCTTCATCTTGTTCATACAGTTTTCCAGAATCTTTCACCCGTGTGAAAGTTTAACTTATTGGATAGAAAAAAAAAAAAAAGATTGAAGATTTTCCATTGTCAAACAGTGTTCCTGTTTCATGGTTTTCAAGAATTGAAGTCAAATTATAATCAAATAAAAGGACCAGCAAACTTTTGTCCAAAGGCCAAAGAGGAACACTTTAGAAACCAAGCAAAAGAAAACAAACATGCGCTGAATGACCTGAATGGTCATCATAAGGGAGGTGGCTTCTAAAAAAAGAAGGAACTCAAGGCTGTGACTAAGGAAGCAAACAAAGCTGTAGGTCACCTGCTGTAGGTAGCTCTGTCATGGTTTATGTCACATTCTCACAGTGAATTCCTGAGCACAGACTTACACCTTGCCCAAACAAACGTTGTTGGGTGTTGCATTTCAGTGGTGCTGAACAAATGTTCTAGCAACCAAGCGTACTGTTCCTAGGGAGAGACAGAGGCAGCAGCAGCAGCAGCAGCAGTGTATTGTTTGAGGAGCTTGCTGCAGAGGAAGCCAGTAGGCCTCTGCGCAGGGTCTTTGCACTGTGTCATCGTATATGGGGTGAATCAAACTCATCAGGCAGGCATGGAAAAGCTCAAGTCAGAGGATGGGATTTTTCCTTTGATACTTTTGTTTATTCTACTTTGGCTGCTGTGCATGTCGTGAAGAACCAAAGCTTCAAAACTCAGTGAGGTTTTTTCAATTGTACATCGTCAGCTAAATAAGAAAAAGTCCATCAACTTCTGCATAGTATGTACTATGATAGGTATGTAGTGTGATAGGTATGTAGTACTTCCACAGGCAGCATGTATATTTATTTTCCAAGATTGATTGAGGCATACTATTACTATTGACAGTAGATACTTCTGTACGTATATTTCTGTATTATAAGTATTCCCCTACTAATAATACACAAAGTTTGCAAATATGAAGGTAATGCTGATCTTTATTAGCCTGTTAGGAAACCTCTGATGACTATACTTAGCTTTTTTCTGATCTGAAGTTACTTTGTTTTAAGGGTTAGTCTGTCTTTATCTTGCCATAACTAACATAATATTGTGTTCAGCCCATGATGTTGATAGAATTACGTACTTCATGTGTGTATATTTAAAATTTTCATGAATTCTTGTATTCATATGTTCAATAACTGTAGCTACTTTCCACTTTAATGGTTCCAGTTTCTTAACTGGTATAAATAAGAGTAGGGAAATAAAAGGGTGAAGGTAATCTAAAGGCAGCTATTTAAAAATCTGCCTGCTAGTGCCAAGCTTATATTGACAGAAACATTCATAGTAGTATATACAGTGATCTTAACAAAATTCCCCTTCACTTGGTGGAACAAAAAGTATGGTGGATTGTGGGGAGTGTGAGAACCTGTATTGGCATACCCTGAAAGAACTGTGGGAACTGAAGGGGTACGTGTATGGAGATATGAGAAGCACCTGCATCAACAAGGCCCCAGAGAGGAACCTTGAAGTGTATCCAAAAGATGTACCCTGGCAAGCAAACAGGAAGGGATGCAGGCAAAGTCCATCAGCCAATTAGGGGCATGTGAACTGCTCGGGCTGCGAGTGAAGAGCCAAGAACATGTTAACGGGTGTGGGTGATTTCATTAATTTTGGGGTGTAAGTATAACTGTATTAGAACAAATAAATGGCTTCTTGCTTGATCATATTGATTGTGTAGCAGAGTCCATGATTGAGTTCCCGCAGTGGATGAGAGCACTTATATTCTAAATACACTAAGGTAAGAAGGCTCAGCTGCTTCTGTAACCAGCTGCTGTGGGTTATTCCACACGTTAGGGTTACTAGCATGTATTTTATATTTAATAATATCTAATTTTTAAGAAAAAAATATAGATCTATATTAGCTTGTTATATGTATTCTGTAAGTAGACAAATATACTATCTTATCAAGCTCAACTAGAAATAAATAAATAATTTAGCTTCACTGTAGTTGTAAGTGCAGATAGCTGCTTTGGTTCATTGATAGCTTCTCAGCTGATTATGCAGTACTCTATTATGCAGCAAGAGTGGAGTGGGAGACATGTCTCTTCATAATTTCTTCTCTTTGGTGTTTGGAGTTCATGTCCCTGAAAGTCAAGTCTTGTTCTGCTTCTAGTGCTCAGTTCATACTCTTTATTTCTATTCTCAACCACTTATTTAGATAGACTTTTTGTTAAAGTGTAGTAATGATGAACCTCATTTTCCAGAGTGATTGTCAGGCAAGGATCTGTGGACTGATCATGGGGCAATCTCATGTAATCAAACAGTCCTCTTTAGGAAATGGTGTTACTCTGAGCGACTAAATTATATTTAAGCTTGTTTAGCTCATCTATGTTGTTCCTTGTCTCCTCTTTGAGGAAGAAACTCCAAACTGGTCTTAATCAAATTTACTTTTTTTTTTTTTTTTTTTAAGTTTTACATGAAGCTGTCCTAAATATAAACCATAGAGAGTGTGTATACATATGTATATGTATATATGTAATTGCCATAGAGGCAATGATTTTAAAAGAAACAAATCTTTGAGCTCTAAGCTCTGGAAAACAAAGTGCTTTTTAATATATAAACTATTTACATAAAAGGGGCTGTGTATTCCCTCAGCTTTTAAAGTCATACTTAATTAAATATTTCAGTAGATGTTAGCATGTCTACCACAGCAAATTATTCACAGCACAGCCTTAGAAAGAAGAATGCATATTTTCTGTCTGTAAATCTACCTTTCATTATTCCTTTTCCTTCTTGCATTTTGAGGTGCTCTGGACCCAGTCTTGGAGTACCAGCAGTTTCTGTAGACATGAATGCAACCTGGGAGAGTTTACCATCTTCTCCAAACAAAGTCCTAGCTTGACAATATACTACTATGGTGGTTTCACCCTTTTAGCTTACAGCCAAACACAGCCTGCTTCCCCCCCCTCCCCCATTGCCCCTCCCTGCCAGGGAGTAGGGGAAAGAATTGGAAGGAAAATATCAAGGAGGCTTAGGGGTTGAGATAAAAACTGTTCACTAACTGAAAAAAAACAACAGTGATAACAACAGTGATAACAGAATATACAAATGAGTGATCCACAGTGCAGTTGCTCACCACCCGCTGACCAATGCCCGGCCTGTCCCAGCCAGTGATCCCGGAGCTGAGACAGTCCCAAAACTGAGAGCCCGAGCGACCCCCGAGAGAATGCCCCCGTCTTCCAGTAAGCCCTGGTTAATATACTGACATGACATGACATGACATGATATGGAATATCTCATTGACATGTCCAAATGCCAATTTTGGGGTTTGCTATTCACTGCACTTCTCCCTCCCAGTCCTAACGTAGCCATGAGCCAGCCAAACACGGTGGCCTGGAGCTCCAGCAGCAGCTAATAGCGTCAGCACTTTATCAACATTCTTCTTATAACAAATCCCATATTGAAACTAAAACACAGCTATTTTAGCTACTAAGAAGAAAATTAACTCTATCCTAGCAAAACCAAGGCAACAACATGTGTCTAGGTAATTTGTATGTACAGCTTGAACTGATGTACATCATGTATAAAAGAGAAGAAAGTTTAAATCAACATATTAAAACAGGTAAGGTTTGTCAAGTCATTTAACAGGGAATCTGTTTTGTACTTCACTTTCTTCTTTTTGGAACTGCAATTTGAGTTAATGGACGTAAGTGCTGTGATTGCCTTAAGTTTTGTAATGAAATCCTACAGTGACTTTTGGCACACAGAAGAAGACACTAAGGTGATTAATGTAAAGTAAGGTAGCTCCCATGGTAAGAAAAGCAGATTCTAGATATTTTGTGAATTAAGCTTGTTATTGCTATTGTGATCATAGCTATTTATACAGCACCTGATATGCACATGGTACACTTTGGACAAGTAAGCAAAATATTTTAGCTTTGTTTTAGATTAAACTTGATTGTACTTGAAGCAAAGTACAGTGAATAAATGGGAGTAACTGGCAATAGAGTAACTGGCAATACAGTGTTGTGACGTTATGAAGTCCTGAACTGTAAGTGCTTTAAAAAGGGAAAATGGAGGACTCGTAAATAGCGGCAGCCAGCTGTTTAAACAGTGCCTTCAAACATTTCTTGTTAGTAGAACAGACTGTAGAATGCTTTTGAATGAGAGTATAAACTCAGGCTGCTGTATGTTGAAGAACTGTGCAATAAGGAGAATATGAAAAGCCATATGAAATACCATAACAACTAGTATCCTGTATTGCTTCAGTTTGGATGCAGAATATAGACTGATGTACATTAGCAGAGCAGTCATACCAGATGAAGCCATTGTATGTTGAAGATTTAAGTAGCTTCTTTAAAATAATTTTGACAACTGTTAGGGAATTTTTGCCATCCCCTTCAAGGTGATTTGAACATGTTTACCCTTAAAATAGAAAAGAGAAATTTAACAAACTATGCATTGGATAGAGTCACACCACAATACACAGTTCTACACATAGTGTGCAAAGATATGTCACAGGTAGATTCCTCACATACACTTGTAGCAGCACCAGTCCCTTGAGCGATTGCACAGGACACCTCAGCCTGACTGTAGGTCCATCCACCAGCTCAGCTCTGCTGCTCAGAGGTGGCCCCTGAACTTGGCCCTCTGAGTACTGCATTCCAGCATGGTCTATAGGACAATGCTGAGGTTGTTTCTTATCTCAACACCAAGGGAAAATTCACTCCCTTGTAGAGTCTTTCTGTCTCTGGCATCCCCAGTTTAACCCCTTCTTGCAGTTAGGCCTCCTTACTCTCCCTGAGACATCATTCCTTCGTCACAAATTGTCACTGCTGAGTAGTTACAATTAGAATTTCCCTTTCACAACTAAAATACGACTACTTCTTGTCATCCTAGATCCTATTTCTTCTGCATCCTCTTGTGCACTGAGCCTACCAAAGTGCAATAATTTAATCCTTCTTTTATCTGTCCAGGAGATTTGGTTTTCTCTTCTTTCTTGGTATGCATTGTATGTATCTTTTGATATTAAGCAGCTAATTCAAAGGCTGTTTCAGGCATTTATATACAGGACTTTCTGCTGTTGGATCATCAGCTAAAGTAACAACATTTAAAGCAGAGCAGCAAGGAGGTAACTGGCGCTGACATTTATTAGTGTTACATCCACAGCTTTGGGCAAGGGCTGAGTGAAAGTTTGCCCTGCAGCAGTGTTTTAGTGTGAGGTTGCTATGGGCACTGATGTACAATATGTTGCAAACACAGGCAAGGATTGAACTTTACAGGACGCCCATTTTCAGTGATAAGTTTCAGCTACTTGGGAAATGTTGAACCTTTAAGTTTATTTTTTTCAGTCATAACAGTCAAATTAACATTTGTTATAACAAATCATTAGCATTTGAGCATGTATTACAAGTCTTTTGGTTGTTTTATTTAGATATGTGCTAGAAGTAACTGAGGTTCCTTTCTGTCCAGATTTTGCCTTGGTGATGTCCCATGCATTCCTCGTGGAGTCAGCCGAGATAGTGCACTTTCACACAGTAAACAGCTCAAAGTGAAGAGTCACAGCTGGAAAGAAATTAAGTAAAACCCTGGGAGTAAAGATCCTTTCAAGACCAAGATTAAAAAAAGATTTATCAAACCAAGAAAGGCCCTGCTTAGATGAAAACCTTTGACAGATCAAGACCATGTAGGGATTCAATTCAGATTATAAATTTAGAATTTGGAATCCATTCTCAAGTATGACCTGAGAAGTGTGCTTTAGATCATGAGTTTACTTGAAAGGTTACATTATGCTTCTTGTGTTAGCCCAGTTACACAGAGCCTTGTTGAACAGGCTCAAGCAGTGCAGAACTAATTAGCTGACATCAAAGACATTGCTTATTTGGAAATGGATGAAGTTGACATGAACTACCTGAGCAACATGATCGTTTTCTGGGAAGTAAGCAGAGCATAACTGAGGTTGAGCTGTTCTTTACGCAAAGTCTGACATATATCCTAGAGGAAATTGCTAATGTACTTTCAGTTTTTAGCAAGCACAAGGTAGACTAAGCTTTATCATAATATCCTGAAACAATTAAAGAAATTTATCAAACACCAGAATGTAATTTTTTTTTTCTCATACAGCTAAAAATTAGGAGTAATACTTTAAAGAAAGTGATAGTATAGAAAAAGCAAGAAAAGTGTCTGGTGGTTTTATTCCAACGATGTCAAAGGAAACCGAGCTTCATGAATACCCTGTGAAGAAACAAAATTGCATCAATTAAATTACTGCCTTTTTATAGATTCTTGTTCTAAGAGAAATAACCTGACAAGAACCCGAGAGATGTTAAAATCTGCTGTAGCAGCTAAAATCTTGCAGCATAACCAGTGGAATATTCATCAGAAGCACATTTTTAAAAGCCTTTAAATATTTTTTGTAATAGCCTCAAATGTGCTTCCTACTAAAAATGGTTTACACTTACTTATACAATGGACAGATTTACAGGAGTTTTTACCTTTAAATATACTCAAATGATACTTCTTGTTTGGTGTACACTGCATAGTGTAGTGCTCTGCTTAGTAGTTCAGAAGGTAGAATCAGTATAGCCACATCAGCATGGCTCTACTCTGTGCTAATTAGGCTGATTGGCAGAGCTGATTAGCCTGGTTGCAGCATTGTGCTGATGTAATTATACAGCTTTTTGGAACCTAAGCTAATATTGTTGCATGGTAATGTGGCGTTCCAGTTCATTAATAGCTAGATCAGCTGTTTCCTTAGCACGGTATTGCATTCCCTGGTGTAGCTGTGCTCGCAAAGACTTTGCACAAGGGACAATTTCTGAAAATTTCTTATAAGCATTAACATAAGGCTGGAAACACTTGGAAACTTAAGGTAAACCAGGTTGCTTTTGCTGCAGCTGATCTTCAATCCTGTATTAGTAAGACTTCCACTAAAAAGGTAGATTTGTAAAAGCATTTAGTCATATTCATTGAGACTGAATTTTAAAGGAAGAGAGGAGAGAGTTTTTAGAAAGTAATGCCATAATAGACATAGCCTATCAATAGCTTTGGGTATCTTTTTTTTGTAGAGTCCCAGAATGGCTGAGGTAGGAGGTACCTCTGGAAATGGGCTCAAAGTGAGTCAGCTAGAGCAAATTGCTTAGGGCTGTCTCCAGTTGGGTATTGAATGTCTCCAAGGATGGAAACTCCACAGCCTATGTGGGCCACATGTTCCAGTATTTGATAATCCTTAGAGTCAAGAAGTTTTTCCTATGTTTAAATGTAATTTCTTGCATTTCAGTTTGTGCTCATTGCCTCTTGTCCTGTCACTGGATAACACTGAGAGAAGTTTGGGTCTGTCTTTACACCCTCCCATCAGGTAAAGTGTAAGATCCCATTGATCACACTGATAAGATCCCCCTGAACCTTCTCTTCTCCCAGCTCTCTCAGCCTTTTCTTATGTGACAGATGCTCGAGTCCTTTAATCATGGGACATCAGACTCCTTCATGGCTGCTTGCTAGAGTTGGTCCAGTATGACTAGGTCTGTCTCATAGTGGGCACCCCAGAGCTGGACCCAGCTGCCCAGGTGTGTATCACCAGTGCTGAGTAGAGAGTTAGGCCTATGTCCCTCAACCTGATGATACTTTTCCTAATGTAGCCTAGCAAGCTGCTGGCTCACGTTCAACTTGTCCACAGGACTTCCAGGTCTTTTTATGCCAAGCTGGTTGGCTCCTAACCTGTTCTGGTGCAAGTGGTTATCCCTCCCCAGATGCAGGACCTTATTTTTCCCTTTGTTGAACTCCACCAGATTCCTATTTGCTCATTTCTCCATCCTGCTGAGGACCCTCTGGATGGCAGCATGACCATTTGGTGTATGAGCCACTCCTCCTAATTTTGTAAGAGCTGCAAACTTCCTAAGGGTTCACTCTGTCTCATCATCTAGATTATTAATAAAGATGTTAAATTATATTGGCCTCCAGACTGACCCCTAGTACTCTACTCCACCAGTGACTAGTCTCCAACTGAACTTTGTGTCGCTGGTCCATAATCCTGAGACTGACATTTTAGCCTGATTCTCTTCCCCCAGGGGTAAGTCTTCTATGCTCCAGACTTTCCCCCAGGTCTCAGGGAACCTAGATTCCTGGAGGCAAATCCTACCAGTAAAGACTTAGGTTAAGAAGACATTGAGAACCTCAGCCTTTTCCATGTCTGTTGTCACAGGTCCCCCGCCCCAATTCAGCAGCATGCCTATGTTTTTGCTGCTGATGTACCTGTGGAAATTCTTCTCCTCCTTCATATCTCTCATCACATTCAACTCCAGATGGGCTTTGGCTTTCCTAACCCCACCCCTGTATGCTTAGACAATGTCTCTCTATTCCTGATGAGTAATTTGACCCTGCCTCCAGCTCTTGAATGCTTGCTTTTTATGTCTGAATTTGGTCACGAGTGTTTTATTCATCCATGCAGGCCTCCTGCAGCCTTTGTTTGATTTCCCGCTTCTTGGAATGGAACATTCTTGAGTTTTAAGGATGTGAGCCTTGAAAGTCAACCAGTTTTCCTTAACTCCTCTATCTCCAGAACTGTCTGTCATAGGATTCCCTCTGAAGAGGCCAAAGTCCGCTTTCCTGAAGTCCAGCATTGTGATTCTGCATTTTACTGTGTTTTCTCCTCTTGGAATTCTGAACTCCACCATCTCATGGTCACTGCAGTGAAGGCTGCCCCTGACCTGTGGATCCCTGATATGTTCTTCCTTGTTTGTCAGTGTGGAGCCTAGTGGAGAGTCTCCTTCCATTTTCTCCTTGCTTGCTTGTCAGAAGGTTGTTTTCAGTGCAGTCCAGAAACCTTCTGACTGCTTGTGCCCTGCTGGATTACACTGCTCCAGCTGGTATTGGCATGGTTGAAGTCTACTCTGAGATGGTTTCTGCCAGTTGTCTGAAGAAAAAACAACTGTTTGCTTTAGGTTTCATCTTGTTTAATTTCTTATGTTTTAAATTTATTTGAGTTATGGGTGCTAATAATAGTTAGAGATGCTAATGCACTGCTGGTTTGTTGGTTTGTTTGTTTGTTTGTTTGTTTGTGTGTTGTCCCCTGCCCCCCAAATATTTTTCTCCCACTTTCCCTCCCAGTTTTGTGTTTGCAAATCAGTTAGAATGTGGCAAAACCCAAGATGGAATCCAGAGTATTTCCTACAAAGTTGACTGGAATTAAGGAGTTCTGACAAATACAACTCTGGTTATAACCTCTGATTTTAGTGATACAGTTTTCTCTGAACATTTTTCTTCCCAGTAATTTTTCTTAATGACTTTTTGCATTGGGAAATTTAGCCCTTTTGAATAACAAATTATGTATAATTACTTGTTGGGACTGTGTGCTGTATTCCTGTATTGAATACAAGTGTGTCATAATAGCTGGTCTTTAAGCAACCACCATTTTCCACTCCAGTCATTCATTAATTTTTATTCTTTATAATGAGATAAAAAATACAGATGTTTACTGTTTTATGCAATATCTTTTCCTTAGTCAATTAACTTTTATAATAATGAACGTGATGATTTTATGCTCATTGCATGAAAGGTCCTGTATGAAACCTAATTTGAAGTCTACTCAAAGTCCCCAATTTTAATTTTTACCCATTACAGACAAAGTTTTTGAATAATGAGTTATTTTGTTGTCCAGTTTTATCTGGAGTCAAGATGATATTTTTTTCCCCACTTAATGCATATTGTTGCATTCTGTAAAGGAGAATGTGGAGAATTCTGCATATTTGATACTGAATTTGAATAGGACTTGCACTACTTGCTGTTATTAATATCTTGTGTTGCTAGTTTTGGCTTATCAGAAATTCTTCAATTTTAAGTGGAGTGAAATGATGATTGAGAACCTAGACTAAATTAAAGTAATTTATATATGCAGTGAGACAAGAAAACAAGCAGTCCTGCTAGAGGAATCAGCAGCCATAGATCTTACAATCGTAGGCCAAGTATTAGATCAGAACTATTGATCTTCACTAATTATTGGTTATTCCTTGACCTAAGTCATCACAGTTTTTATATCTTGTGAGATAAAGTACTGAATGCCAGAAACAGCTGTCCTGAGACTGGGATTCTGTTTAGACTCACGTGTTCTGGTTTTTGTTTTCAACAGTAGGTAAAACCTATAGGTATCCCCATAAATTCCTCTTCTTTTTCACAGTAAACAGGTTATGACACTTCTAAGGTAAGGCATTGTTTATACTTTTGCTTGAGTGAGTGTCTGACACTTTTGTGTATGACAATAGCAGTATTATGTTTGGTCTAAATAAATTAACTGAGTTTTCATAGGGAAAAGTGAACATCAGATTGGTATAAACGTGCAGAGGCAAAAAATGTTCTTTCATCAATAATAGTTTATAAAGGTTATTTCCAATGGCACTGTGTAACTACAGAGCAATGCTTTTTGTCAGTGATAATATCATACCAAACAGAAATAAAAAATTTAAAGGATTTTTTGCTAGTAGAAGACATGTAGGGAATGCATGTGATTGAATTTTCTTGTTTATTTGGTGAGCACTGGCCTTCGCTTACAAAATACTCAAAGCTCGTCTTTAGTTTATATTGTATTCTAATGATGGATTTATCAGTAGGAAAACACACTGTGCACAGATATTCTGTATCTAATTCTTTTAATAAAGTTTTATATAAATTATTTTCAATCTGTTATGTCATGCAAACAATGGAATAGAAATACATGTTTGTAGCTCTTTGTATATCATGGTAACATGAGTTACTTTTTGCAGGAAGGCAGATTCAGATTGCAGATTACCCTTACTTGAATGATGAGTGGCCGATCGGTTTAGGGTTCTATAATCTTCAGTGTTTCACTCTTTACCTTTGCCATGATGAAAAACAGTGACTTATTAATAAGGGGTTAGTTCTTTAATCATTGCAAAGATTCTTTTAAGGTAATGCAGGTTTTTGTAAGGCAAAAGTTTTCTTTTTGCAGAAATGTAGTACAGCTTATGTGCTGAAAACGGAAGTAAAGAAGGTTTAGCTTTGTCAGGCATATGTGAGTAAAAGTAAGGACTTATATCACACATTTGTTCTATTAACTTTTTGTACTTCACATCTAAATATTTTGCCAATATATGATGCATATTAACTTATATGGTCAAAAATTAATATATACACATTTTCTAGTTGCATTTTGGTTTTCTCAGTAACTACAGTTCCTAATTTATGTAGGCCTAAGGAGTAAACTTACTATAGTTCTTCATATAAACATGTGGAGATCCACATATGTTTAAAAAGAAATAATGTTTTTAAAACATTGAAGATCTATGGCAAGAAGAGTTTTTACTAGACAAGTATCTCAAATCAGCCTGTTTTACTGAAATGATTTCCTCATGTTTGTGTCATAAGTTAGGCTTTAAGAAAAAAATGCAAACATTGACTCACTAACTTTGCAACACTCTTGTGAAGGTACATAATTCTTATCTTGGTTTTACAGCTGACGCAAAGAACAATTAACTTGGATGCATGAGACTAACTACTGGGACAGCTTTTTCTCTTGCACCTTTTATATAGCAAAGTAACAGTATTTCTGGTTCATACCATTATAAATATGAGGAGATTTGGTTCAAAATAGTGATAACACAGCAAGTTTAATGCTAATAAAGCCTACTTCCACATTTGAAGAACATTCAAAATGCCCAGAGTCAGGAAGTGAGACTGATAGGTTTTTCTCAATAATGTAAGGGAATGTGCACTGAATAACCTGTAATAAACCTTTGAGGTGTGGTTTTTAGAACCCTTTATCCCTCCAGCAAATGCAACCAGTGTAAGTGCAATTAACTTTGGGTGCCTTTAACATCATGCAGATGTCTAGCTACATGATGTATCAGTATACTCAATTAACTATTCATCCTAAAAATACGTCTGCGTAAGGCTCTGTCAGTGCTGTAAGATGCACTCATCTAAATTCAATTTTGCCACAGTTCTGTATGTCTCTGAACTCTTTTAAGTGGCAGGGTTATTTGCATATTATAATGCTATGGTTTCAGCATATAACATGTATTTGTGATTGATTACAATCAGAAAGTGAGAGAGGATTAGTATGTCTTTTAAACTTGTACATTCAGTTTTACAAATTTGGTTAAGAAATATTGCCTCCATTGCTTTCCACCAGTCTGCTTGGCCATATGCCAAAGAAGACACATCTCTACTGAAGTTCCACTACTGTGAAAAGTTCACAGTACAACTAGAAAAATGAAAAACCCCATATCCTGGAACTAAAGTTGGTAAGATAAATAGTAAGCCAAGTCCTGCTTCATGCTGTATTTTACTAGCATGATTGCACTTCATAGTGAGGTAGAACTTATAGAGTTTCTATTTGCTTTTGTCGATCACTGTTTTTTTATATTAAAACTTCTTTATTTTTCTGCAAAATTAAACATACTGATTTATATTTCCCATTGACTTTCTAAATAAATTGTGACAGTTCTGACAGTTTTCTCCTTGCTTTCTTTTACAGACAATCAGGATTACAAATCTAGGCTGTTTTAATGAGAACTGTGCAAAAGTATGTCTATCTATATATGATGGTGCACTGTGGAAGAAACCCTTAATTTGGAAGTAGGTGATGATGTCTAATGAGACCACTGTGGTGATTAATGCATACTGTTACAGGCAGGAAGACTCAGACAAAAACCTTCACCATGACAAAGCCCAGTTTATCACAGAATCACAGAATGGTAGGGGTTGGAAGGGACCTCCGGAGATCATGTAGTCCAACCTCCCTGTCAAAGCAGGTTCATCTACAGCAGGTTGCACAGGACTGCATCCAGGCAGGTTTTTAATATCTCCAGAGAAGGAGAATCCACAGCCTCCCTGGGCAGCTTGTTCCAGTGCTCTGTCATCCTCATAGTAAAGAAGTTTTTCCTCATGTTTAAGTGGAACCTCCTGTGTTCCAGCTTGCACCCATTGTCCCTTGTCCTACTGATGGCCACCACTGAAAAGAGTCTGGCCCCATCTGTTTGACACCCAGTCTTTAGATATTTATAAATATTAATAAGGTCCCCTCTCAGTCTTGTCTTCTCTAGGCTAAACTGATCCTGCTCTCAGTCTTTCCTTGTAAGAAAGATGTTTCAGCCCCTTAATCATCTTCATAGCCCTCCGCTGGACTCTCTCCAGAAGTTCCGTTTCTCTCTTGAACTGGAGATCCCAGAATCAGACACAATACTCCAGATGTGGCCTCACCAGGGCAGAGTAGAGGGGGAGGAGAACCTCCCTTAACATGCTGGTCACACTCTTCTTAATACCCCCCAGGAGACCATTGGTCTTCTTGGCCACAAAGGCACATTGTTGGCTCATGGTCAACTGGTCATCTACCAGTACTCCCAGGTCCTTCTCTGCAGGGCTGCTTTCCAGCAGGTCAGTCCCCAACCTGTACTGGTGCCTGGGGTTATTCCTCACCAGGTGCAGGACCCTACACTTGCCCTTATTGAACTTCATCAGGTTCCTCTCCGCCCAGCTATCCAGCCTATCCAGATCTCACTGAATGTCAGCACAGACTTCTGGTGTATCAGCCACTCCTCCCAGCTTACTGTCATCATCAAACGTGCTGAGGGTACACTCTGTGCCTTCATCCAAGTCACTGATGAATGTATTGAATAGGACTGGACTAAGTTCTGACCCTTGGGAAACACCACTAACCACAGGCTTCCAACTAGACTCTGCACCACTGATTAAAATGCTCTGAGCTCTGCCATTGAGCCAGTTCTTCACCCATCTCACTGTCCCCTCATCTAACCCTTCATAAGCTTACCTATGGGGATGCTTTGGGAGACAGTGTCAAAAGCCTTGCTGAAGTCAAGGTAGACACCTTCCTCTGCTCTCCTGTCATCCACCCAGCCAGTCATGCCATCACAGAAGGCTATCCTCAAGGAAGGTTCAAACTGGGTGGTGTGTGGGTGCATCTACATTACCAGCCTGTGCAGTGGAACAAGGGAAGGACTGAGCAGTGATTTGACATGCACTGTTATGCCTCTAGGATTACAGGTCTATATCACACATTTACTAGCAATAAAGTTCCTATCATTTGTCAGTGCTAGGCAAGAACTGTACATCTGTACCTAACAGATGATGCAAGACAGATTACTGTGCAGAGGATGTTGCTTTTATTAACAGAATACTGGACATAGAGAGTGAAATACAGGAGACCTTGCATCCACTGATGCCTTTGCGCATGATTTTGGCCTTGGTTGCGCCACTTTGAACACACCTGTGTTGTCTTTGACTGCATACTGCATAGCTACGAGTATAGAGACAAGGAAAATTTGCACCTACAAGGAACCTTTCCAGTGCACTAGATTGCTAAAGTATGTTCACTCAGTGAGTCACTCAATACTGTGAAACTGTGATTTCAGACGGTAAATTCTTACCGTCTCTGTAACACCAATTCTCATCTATAAAATGGCAATAATATCAACTGCTACCTGTCCTGTATTTATTTTTGTGAGATGTTCAGTTCCTGTAGTGAGGGTCTGGTATAGATGTGGCTTTGAATAGTGGGTAGTAGGTAGTACATGGAACCAGGCATTAAAAAGTTAAGATAAAACAGTTTTGCAGCTGCGCATGGGGCAAACATTGCTGTACCAAGCAAAGTAATTTCTGTTGAAAAAGATAGTATGTGATAATATAACTTAAGGCACTTGAATTAAATTTCTATGGACACACATTTCTGACTTTTTATTAGAAACTCCTTTACCATAAGAGCAGTTAAAGCTATACTTATTCTTTTCCAAAGTCTTCAACTTTTATTTAGCATATATAAATTATACTGGTACAAAATTCTTATAAGGTATAAAATCTATAGATGGAATTACTTGATTTTGTGTTGCTTTTGATCAGTATTAAATGATGATTCAGGAACTCCGATTTTGATCCTTTACATATGACTGAGGCAAAATTTTTTACACAGAACACATTTTGTTTCATAATATTCCCTTGCTGGGATTTCTTAGCAAATTTAAGGGTTTTATGTAGAAAATTGAAATATTTCATAACAAATAACCATAAGGGGAACACGTGCCACCCCAGGTTTTTCTTTAATATACTCAGCAGGCGATCCTGTGTTAAACATAAACATTTTTCTTTAGTAGTTAATGGTGTTCAGACATCAGTTAAAGTGAAAAGTTCTATCATGCAGTATATATCTGAATGTTACCTTTATACTAGGGAAGGATTAAACAGGTTAAGATTCTTATTTTGAGTAAAAACAGAAACAAAGAAGGTACTGAAACTTATTTGACTCAGTTGGTCTCTACTGGATTCAGAAGTTTTCCTACCAACTTTAATGAGATCAGGGTTTGAGCCTCTTAAGGATAACACACACAAACCTACACAATCCTTAGTTTCTGCTGATTTCTTAAAATTCACTTAAGAAGTTTCAAGGATTAACATAGATTAACATAGTGAACATAGCTTCCATATAGCTTTAATCAACCATTGATTACAAAAAATTCTTGAAACCCATTGTACCGTGATGAAATTGATAACAGTGCCAAGATTTTTCAACAGAAAAATATAGAAAAATAAAAGAAATATATTGCCATGTCTTCATATTACTAAGAAAATAAATTTCAGTGGCTGCTTTATTGAAATCAATTAATTAAACAGGAGCATAATGTAAAAATGTGGGGTTTAGATCTATAATGTCTTCCCAGAGAACTACCTCAGAACTAGAATAGAGCATAGTAGACTGTTTCAGTTGGAAGGGACCTACCATGATCACCTAGTCCAACTGCCTGACCATTTCAGAACTGACTAAAAGTTAGAGCATGTTGTTAAGGGCATTCTCCAGATGCCTCTTTTTAAGGCACTGACAGGCCTGGGGCATCGACCACCTCCCTAGGGAGCCTGTTCCAGCGTTTGAGCACCCTCTCGGTAAAGAAATGCTTCCTAATGTCCAGTCTGAACCTTCCCTGGCACAGCTTTGAACAACTCCTATCACTGGATCCCAGAGAGAAGAGCTCAGCACCTCCCTCTCCAGCCACTCTTCTCCCAGTTTCTACTTGTTCCTGGCATTACTCTATCCTAGGTGGAGAATCTGGCATTTGGACTTGTAAGACTGAAATCATCAGTGACCGTAACTCACCATTGTTTCTTCTCGTTTGTCTGAGTCTAGACCAGACAGTACTCTGAGGATTCTTTGCAGATCTCACTGAGATGTAATTAAGACACAAAGAAGGTCAAATATCAGGTCAGGAGAGCCTGTAATTTTATTAAACAACAAGGATGATAGAAGTGAGAGAGAAAGAAAAGAAAATATGGAGAAATAGTTGAGCAAGAAATAGTCACCACTGTGGATCCAGAGATGTCTCATTGATCCAGTGCTTTTGCATTCTGGTGGGGAGAATCCTCACTGTCTTAGGTCTTAGTGGCTCTTAAATAGTCTATTTCAGGTTTCAAACTTCCTCCTTCTAGCAGCGGTTTCTGTGACGGTAACACATCTTGGGATGTGCACACAACAATTGCATGTTACACCTAGTCTTTGTGCATGTGCGCCCAGATCTTTTGGGGGTTGCTACTTGTTGGATGCACCCAGTAATGTGGGTGTCCTTTGGTTGACCTGGTATTTGTGCAGGCCCAGAAGCCTTTTGCTACAGAGTAGAAACCACAAGCTGCTATACAGGATGTCACAGGCTGCTGTACAGGACACTGCAAGCTGTTGTACAGGATGTTGTTGGTGTTCTTGATGGTGTCCAAGTGCTGTTCGAGATAAACATGCTAAGTAAGCTTGGTCTACCACATCATTTCTGGCCTTATTGCAGGTTTTGTTGTGAAGGGTTGGTCTCTCTGACCTTGGCAAGAATGCTTGGGCAGGTTCCTCTCTATCTCATTATGTGCTGTTCTGTAAAAGTATCTTATTGGGTAACTTAGAGCGCAAGGAGGGGTTTCTCTTACCACTCCATGCTCTAACCTTCTTCCCCCTCTCCTTATCCCTTGTGACACTGCCTTCCTCCTGGCACAAAACAGATCCAGGACCTGCCTCTGTAGTGACCATGCTGAGTTGGCTACTAGGGATCACAGATGGCAGAATACGGCTCCATTGATCAGACTCTCTCAGATTTTCCAGTACTTCTCAGTCTGCCCACCCCCTCCTGCAGCTCGGCCACCAAGCAGAGCAGTTCATCAATCTGGTCACATCTCCTGCAGTCTTGCTTGCAATAACTTTCCACCTCTAGGAATACCCCTTCACACATCCCACAAATGGAAGCCTGGGTAGTCACACGCTTGAACAGAAGCTCTGTCTGTGTAGCTGCATAGGTTCTACAAGGTGATAGAAGCTCTGGGGGAGCAGAGGACACTGTTTTTTGCTGGGTGTTCACCATGCTGCTGCACACCTGCCTGCTTCTGCATGCTATGTGCACCCATTGCAATTGTACAAGCAGTTTAAGTATATTGTTAACAAGGTAGCCACATATTTCTGGAGGAGATGTAGCTAGAGTTTTATCAATAGTTAAAAGAAGTTGTTCTGCATAAGCAGTAATAAGAGAAAGATTAAGGAAAGATTATGTTATATTAGGTGGACTGTGAAAGTTCGTGACAGACAATGTATGAGAAAGATTTGCATAAATTTTTGCATAAGATAACTATGGTCAACTGATAACAGAGATAAATGGGTAAGTGCTCAGCATCCTGTAAGGAAGAGATGATTTAGATAATACTTGGATAACTTAGATGTTTGCAATTGAGCGGACCTTATGCGATTCCTCCTGGGCTACTGCTCTTAAAGAGCAGACAGTTGAAAACTCAGCTGTAAGCATAAACATTTGTTATTGTTGTGGAAGAGGTATTAGAAGACTCTAAAAGCCCTTAAAGCAGTGCTTATCTTTGAAAGGGGTAAAAAGAGGAAAGAGAGCAATTCTAGCGTGCTAATAATAACTTTAATTCTTGGAGAAAATTTTGGATAAATAATCAAATTTCACTATTAATGGTGAAGGAAAAAAATAATTAAAAAGTAATAACTTCCCTAGGTCCAACCCCTTTCTGCAAAACGCTAACAGACTTACAGAGAGAGGAAGAACAGTAGCTACCAAACAGGCTTTCTCCATGTTGGTCTCACAAGCAATCAAAAGAAACATGCTAGGTGTAAATATCTGCAAACAAATGAAAAAATGTTTGGAATCTGTTTCAAGAGTAGTTGGAAATGATTTGTTTTCAGCACAGTGCAAATGTTTTGAGCTCTTTACAGTCTTTGTTCTTGGTCCTTTACTGTTGAGTGTTTTCAGTGATGATCCTTATGATGCTGCAGGCAGTTTGCACCTTACATGTGCAGTTGACACTAAACTGATGGGCTGTGCCAGGGCTTTTCCAGTCAGGATTAGGTAACAAATTTGAGTATGTAGTGGCAATATCATGCTGCTGCACAAAGGGTGAAGAGCAGAGAAACCAGGTAGCTTCTAACATTTTGACTGTTGACATCTCAGAGCTGCTACTGCTTGTCATTATGGTGGAAGATGTATCAAAAACCAGGATAAAAAGTAGTATTGGAGACTGATATTTCATATGCATTTGTGTAAATACGCAGTTGCACTTACACAGGTATAGAGAAATGATTTAACATGCTTTGTTTATGTATTATAGCCAAAATAGATAGTCTGTCCTAGGTACCAGCCAATTAAAGTGAACAAATACACAAAGTGTCCAGTAAAAGCAAGTGTCTTGTAAATAGATTGCCAGTTATGTAAATTCTCCAGTTTTCTTCAGAAAATGAGCCGTGGCTGAATACTCCCTAATGACAGCCTTGAGTTGAATAGTAAAACTATCTTAAGACATAGAGGATTACTACAAATAATTAAATCAATTTCTCCAGTAGGTCATCTTTTGTACAATAACCATGTAATTATATGCCCTTTTCTGTAAGTTTCAGATCAGTGAATTGAAAACAATCTATTCTGCTAAAGCATTTATGGGATATATTTATTAGTATTTAGTAGGTTTTTATTTAATACCATTATTAATTCTTAACTCTAGTGCTGGAAAATTGATGTTTTATGAAATCTGGACTACATACTCTTTCAGGTTTTTCTACTCATTGCCCATTTAATATAACTACATTTCAGACCAAACACTGCTTCCATTACTGGCAATACAAAGGATTCTAGTGGCTTCTGTGGGAGACAGATTCTTCCTTTCTTCTTCATTTGTAGACTTTGAGGTTCATCTTAAGTTTAGATGTGGTCTTCTTCCCTCTGTTTTACAGCAAACCTGAAAAAAACTGACCAGTTGCACATCAGTGTAGTGACTTGTTCCAGCGTGTGCAGCGAAACTGTGATGTGGGTGTAAAGCCTGTTTTGAGCTAGGCATGAATTTTCAGTCAAGGCACTGAAACTGTGATATGGGAGTCAGAGACTCCTTGTGTTATCTTCACGAAACTTCTCAAGGAGAAGTGAAGACTCAAGAATTCTCATATTCATCTCTTCAGTTCAGATTTTTTTAACTGATGACACTTTTAGTCTCAGAAGTCACTGAGGAAAAATGTTCCTTACCTGTCAATTGTTCTGATAAGGAAGTCACAAAAAATACAAAATTGTCTTAGCAGATGGGTGCAGGAAGAACGTTGGTTAAAAATTATTTAGAATTTTAGATCTTGTTAATATACTATCATATGAAATGTGAAAGCAAAACAAAGAAAGGTGTCTGAAATATTTAACTGGAATCCAATGAGCCAGTTCAAGACAAACATTTTTCAGTTGTAGTGCCTAGTGATTTGAAGATTGCATAGGTGAACCATTAATTAGTAATTGATTCTAAAAAGATACAAAAGGCAATAGAAATCTATTTCAACTCTTTCTTCCATAGGAGAATAATAATAATATTTTACTGACTAGCACAATAACAGTTGCTTGCCAAAATGAAAGTTTTCTTCTCTTTGGAAATCCATGTTCATATCCTGTCTTATAGAGAAATGATTTGTGGAACCATAGTAAAGTTCTTGGCATTTACAATTGCTTTCATGCTATGGGAGTGAATAGGCTTCAGAGCAGGGGTAGAGCTAAATCAGTTGCCAAGGGGACAGAATGTCAAGCAGAGAAAAACCACAGGGGATATCTGAGTGGGGCAGCCACATACCTGGCTGCAGTTCTCAGACGCTAGCATTCAGTGGGCTGTAACCAGGGGAAAAAAAAAAAAAAAAAAAAAAAAGAAAAAAGAAAAAAGGACTTAAAAAAAAAAGAAAAAAGAAAAAAGGACTTACAAAGGACTTCAGATTACTTTGTGGGGAATGATTAGAGGCAGCCTTGTGATACGATTATCAGCTGCAAATTTACCTTCTGTTCAGATTGGGATGGGCGGCTTAACAGGCTGAACAGGAGGCAAATGAGGACTCAAACCCAGGTGCTGGCTGTCTTCTCACATAGTGTAAATACACACTGGTTGCCCATAAGAGTGAGGGTGGTGAAGGCTGTCACAGTGAGAACTAACTGAAGAAAAACTGCCAGTCAACTGACGAGTAATTGCTCACCAGTGTTAGCCCACTGCTCATGCCTGGGTACTCCTGGATATCAGGAGATAGCACTGTGGAATCTACACAGTTCAATTCACAGTCTGTAAACTGGCATCTTTAGGTACCATAATACTTACCCCTCACTCCTGAGAACAGCAATTCTGTAGGCTCAGGAGAAGCAAATAAAAGGAATACAGAATTAATTAAAATTAATTTAATTTAAGATTAATTAAAACTGATTTAAGCTTATCTCCAGATTTTTTAACTCAAAATTGGTAGAACCAAATACAAACTCACAAGCTTCTTCCAAGTTATTATTTTATTTGTAACAGTAGACCAAGGAAACAAGTGTGATCATAGCTGTCCATTATATTTTTGTCAGCAACAGCAACTTTAATTAATGAACAAGTTGTTCTGTCCTTGAATGTAAAGAACAAGGGCATGCTATATTACAGTGAGGTGTAGCAGCTTCAACTTATACTGAACTGAAATTCAGCTGCAGTTAACCACATCAATAAACAGTTAAAGTTTTGCTAAGGTGTACCCTATCCACACCTGCAAAAATACTTACTTAGTTTTGCACATAAAACATGTAACATACGTACATATGTACCATATACCATATGTACATTTTTTGCACATAAAAACATGCATCTAGGACATATAAGGAACTAGAAACACAGGTATTTTTCACATCTAAGTGTATACTTTGTATGTGGAAAATATGTAGTACATTAAGCATATAGGCTTATATGTAGATACCTATATATTTTGTAAATGTGCTGCTAGAAGCCCATTAAGAAGAATGACCTTCAGTGTCATAAATAGTTTTCAATTGTGTGGGTATAAAAATAAGGATAAAGAGTTGTACTTACAGAATAGCAGCAGGATAAAAATTGCAATTTGAGAATTCTTCCAAGTTCATGTTTAGTGAAGCAAACTTCACTAAAGTCTTCCTTCAGAATCATCCAGCACTGTTCAGCAACAAGGCTGCTTGTTGTTTTTGTATCTAGATATCAAATGTGACAAGCTGTAGTGGTCCTGTGCTGAGAGGGGGGACAATCCTGCTGCCTGCAAGCATCTCCTGTAAATAGCTTCCCTCTGTGGATAAGTAGCTGGGCAGTTTCTACTGATTTAAGAATAATTTATTTAGCAGAAGCTTCTTTAAGGTCAAATGTTTTAGGAAAAAGCGAAAATCAAGTCATACCATAATGCATGAATGAAGTCCTCACGTACATCTTGTGTCATTCACTGACATGCGTTTTCAGAAGTCTGCTGTATTCACTTGGTTCTTGGTTCTCAGCTGTACCAGAGCGCTGTTCATTGTGCTCTTAGTTTTCCAGCTCTAAAATCCGTGTACCGTCTCGGGAACAGGAGATTTCTGTGAGTAGCTCTCACTTCAGGGGTGCAGATCCCTTATGTATGTCCTTTTTGCATAGTACCACTCTAGGCTTTCTGCTTAGAGGACTGGAGGCATGAGGCACAAATATTTACTCCAGTGGAAAACTTTTAATGCCTCTTCTGGTTGGTTGTGTCTGGTTCCCATGTCCCGTGTGGCTGGTAGGAGGTACTGGTTAGGAGTTAGAGTAAATCGGTCCTGTCCTGTGAAGCCAGTGAAATTGTCAGCTTTCGGTTTTGTGCTGGTTTTTTTTTTGGGGGGGGGGTTTAATTATTTTTTTTCTTCCAAGTCTGGATAAATAGTCATTACTTTTTGCATTTCCATCTTTAGGGCATTTCTGCTAATGGATGCCGGGTTACTGATGATGCTTTACACGATTCACATGCTGTGAATCTTTGTGTTACACATACATTGCTAATTAAAAAACAACATAATTTTTTTATATAAGTATTTTGACAGTAAGGTATAAGAATGCATGTGTCACCCTGTGATAAAAGAAAATCTTGTTTGCAGGGTAGCTAAACAATAAAAAAAAAAAATCAAGGGCTTGAATTATGACATTTATAACTACCCAGACAAGGGAGTACTCTGAAGTTGTCTCTCTGGCTTGTCATTGAGCTTCTTTCTAATACATGGAATTAGAAAACATGTATTGGGGTTTTTTTTTTGTGTGTGTGTGTGTATGTGTGTTTCTGACATTCCATTTGTTATTACTAACAAATGTGACACAGAGGATGGAGAAGATCAGTCAGATAAGATTTATTTTTCTTTTGTTTATAGTCAGTGGCCAGTTCTTTTCCTCAAATGTTTCCTTGGGGTGGGGGCAGGATAAAAATTAATTGTGAATCAAGTTAAGGATTAGGTAGATGCTCATGCAGGTTTCTTCTGAAATGTAGTGGAGCTGAGTTTCAGGCAGAAAAGTTGTTTGGTTGAAGAGAAGGCAGACAGTGTAATAGCTCAGACAGTCACTTAATCATTTTTGTGCAGCAGCAAATTTCTTTCTTTGATTTGTTGAGAGGAATTTTGGAAATGCTGCTCTCTGACCTTCTTAATATGCAGTTTGTTTGACTATGTCCTCAATGTACAACAATGAGCTTAGATTAATTAAAAATTGGTCATGAAATCCAGCCTTGACTCTAGCACTTGCCTGATGCCAGGGGTCAGGAAATTTCTCTGATGGTATTTGGACAAAGGGTGAAAATACTGACATGGGTCAGTCTCGTGAGTTGCCTGAATGCAGCCTTTGAACTGAACATGGTCTAAACTGATAACTTCTGCTTCTTTTGCATGCTTGGGATGTGTACAGGTGCATGGGCTATATTGGTTCTCCTTCTTTAGACTGATTGTTCCAGCTGAAGGGGAAAGTCAGCCTATTTCTGTTCAAACAGACCATGGCTATCCATTCTTAAACTCACACAAAGCCAAAAAACTGTCCTCTCTGGGTTCACATTTTGCTCCATATGACTTAGTCATGCATGTCTTTTTTATTTGTATCTTCTTCCAGGATATTAATTTTTTTGTTTGTTTTACAGGATTGTGGGAAGTGCTTTATTTTTGTTGCTTTTTGGGGTGGCTCTGTGTGTACAGTGTGTACAAAAATAGAGTGGTTCTGTGCTTAACTACTCAGAAGATGCTTAGTATTCAAATGATCCTATTAATATGCATATTTTTAAGCAAAGTCCTGTAAGAAAATTTTTTTCTTACTTTTTTAAGCATGTGAACTGTTCCATTTTTTTCAAACTTAGCTGTGAAATTACATTTTTTTATACTCAAATCTGTATATACATACACAAATAAATGAATACACCTTAAAAGACCTTCATTACCTTAAATGCAAAAGGTAGTACATCATAAAATAATTATTTTAAACTGATGCCAGTAACTAATACATCTTACTCACTCAGGTATGTTAATTAATAGGGTGAGACTGTAAGTTACCTGCATTTCAGTTCGGAAATACAAGATATGTGTGCATATGTGCATAGACACTCCACAGTGCTCAGCACATAGCCAGTAAGTGCAAAAAGGCTTGAACCTACTGTGTTAGCTGTACCAATCAATGTCCTGATTTCAGCTGGGATAGAGCTAATTTTCTCCTTAGTAGCTAAAATAGCACTGTATTTTGGTTTCAGCGTGGGATTTGTTCTGAGGAAAATGTTGATAATTTACTGATGGCTTTGGTTGTTGCTGTGAAATCAAGGACTTTCCGACCTCCCATGTTTTGCCAGTTGGCAGATGCAGAATAAACTAGGAGGGGTATAATAAATTAGCAGATCCAAATTAGCGTTTGGATATGCCAAGGGGATATTCCATATCATATAATGTCATGTTCAGTATATAAATGGGGGGGAGGGAGGATGGGGAGGGGGTTGGGAGAAGGGAGGGGCTTTCTCTTCTGGTTTCAGGTTCAGGGTTTTGCTCCTCCAGGATTGCTATCAGTAGGTGGTGATCAATTGTCCTGTGCACAACTCTTTTGTATATTCTACTATTCTAATTATCATTACTATTGTCATTATTATTTTAAGTTTTATTTTATTCCAATTATTGAATTGTTCTTATCTCAAACTATCAGTCTCCTGACCTTTACCCCTCCAATTCTCTCCCCTATTCCCTCCATTGAGAGCTTTGATCAGGCTGCCAGGAATGTGGCAGTCCTGTACAAATGGCCAAATTATTTTTCAACTTGTGCAAAATTTCTGAGAAAGAAAAGATCTGATGGGGGAAGATGGTATATGTGGTTTACATGTGGTAGTATGCAGTGCAACACGTCCTTCTTCACCTTAAGACCTAATGCTTTGAAACATGCAGTTTGGTGGTGTTTTAAATGCCTTACATTTTATAAATTTAAAAACCAGTTATCTGTGTAAAAAGGGGGAAAAATCTGATCTTTCCTAGGGGAAATTAATAGTTCCTGAAGGTTGCATTTTGCAAAAATTTACAAAAAATGTCTTCAGTTAAACAAATTGCCAGAAGTTGAGCACCCTGAAACAGTTTTCATCTGTTTGAAGCAAGTTGTTAATTGTTAATACTTGAGAATTCAGCTTAAGCATCGTTTCTTGGTAAGAATGACAGACTTGAGATATTGCAGTAATATCGTTCAATGAAAACTTTTACCAGTTGTGCTCTTTTTTCCAGAGAAGATTGTTTTGGGTTTTGGGTTTTTTTTTTTCAGAATTCAAGAGTTTTGTCGTATGGTGCATTCACTCAAATGAATCATACTAGCAAGAGGACAGGTAAGTAATAGTAGTCAGCTGCACTGTCTCCAAAGCAGTTCTTCAACATTCTGTGCAAAGAATGTGTGTTATGAACCAAAGTGATGGAAACAAAACCTTGCCCATCTATCTGATTTTCTTCAGCAAATGAATGATCTATGTTTCAAAGCACTGGATGATTAAATGTTTTCTCTTAGTTTAGCATCTGTCTGATTTTTTTTTTCTTAGAATGACATAAAAATGCCTTTGTATGATGACCTACTGAAGCTTAAGCTGTCCTTCCTATTTCATATCATGCAGTACCATGTACTGTCACAAATTACTGTATATCAAAGCTTAGGGCAGGACTCTGCAGCTCACAGTGAACTGGAATTGTATGGGATGCACTAGATCCCTGTCAAGTGTAAAGGGAACTCAGTGGGATCCAAACTGTTGTTACAGAGCATCTAACTCTCAGGAGCTCACTTGGTTTGTGTGTATGATTTTACATTTCTTCTGTGGCAAGTGAGGAGGAAGGGTGTTCTTATTTGTTATAAAAATCAGAGAGAAATGTAGTCCAGGAGCAAAAGAAAACTCCTCAGTATAGTTCAAAAGTAGGAAACACTGTTATTGGTGAAATAATACAATTTTAATAATAAGACCTTTCTAACTCACAGAATAGCTAAGTATCTTCTGTAGTAATTTTGACACAATCTTCTCTTTGTATTTCCTCTTTCAAGGTCAGACATCTAAAATTCAGTATTTACGGAACCACCTTAAGATTGGTCTGATTTTCACAGCTGGTGACCACAAGCTGTGTAGCTGTTGTATACCTCACAGGGCAAACTAGATTTCGCAGTTTTTTTTTTTAAAAAAGCACTTAGTTGATTTGGGACATGTCAAAGTCCCAGGGTGATTTGGCTGGAAAAGCTGCACAGTGGAAAAGGATCTGGGGATGCTGGTTGACAGCCATCTGAAAATGAGTCAGCAGTGTGCTCAAGAAGGCCAACAGCATTGTGGCTTGTATCATGAACACTGTGGCCAGCAGGACTAGGGAGGTGATTGTCCCCCTGTACTCGGCACTGGTGAGGCCTCACCTCTACTATTGTGCTCAGTTTTAGGCCCCTCACTACAATAAAGTCATGGAGGCCCTGAGCATGTCCAAAGAAGGGCAACAAAGCTGGTGAAGGATCTGGAGCACATGTCTTATGGGGAGTAGCTGAAGGAACAGTGGTTGTTTAGTCTGGAGGAGGCTGAGGGGAGACCTGGAACAACTACCTGAAAGGAGGGTGTAGTGAGGTGGGCGTTGTCCTCTTCTCCCAGGTAACCAGCAACAGGATGAGAGGAACTTGCCTCAAGTTACACTAGGGGAGGTTCAGTTTGGATATTAGGAAAAATTTCTTCTCCAAAAGAGTGGTCAGACATTGGTACAGGCTACCCAGGGAAGCGTTAGAATCACCATCCCTGGAGGTGTTCAAGATATGTGTAGACATAGCACTCAGGGATATGTTTGAGTGGGCATGGTGTTCATGAGTTGACAGTTGGACTGGATGATCTTAGAGGTCTTTTCCAACTTTAATGATTCTGTGATTCTGTGATGTCTGCCTTCATGTTGTCAGGTACATGTAGAAGTCCTACAACTAGCTCAAAATGTGAGAGCAGGAGCACTGCATGCAGTGTTGCAGAGCAGAACTCTGCATGCCTAGCAGCAGGTCAGAACAAGGGAAGCCTCTTCTGCTTCTCCTGGTCTGGGTAACTCAGTCACAGGTATCCCAGGCATCTCTCCACCACAACTGGTACTATGTCCTTTAGGCATATCTGTACTGGCTTTAAGCTAGCTTGGTTAAGCACCATGATCACCATAGAGAGAAATGCAGTTCAGACTAACTGCACAAATATACATTCAACTGTTTTAGGTGCTTATAGTGACTGCAGTTATGCTCCATGGTGCTGCAGTGATGCACTAGAGTTCATTCAGCGCTAGCTGAGCCATGGCACACAAGCTGTGATCACAGCAGAGGCTGCAGACGTATGCCAGCATATCCACTTGACTATTGAATTCTGCTTCCATTTCCTATATGTCTGTGTACGGCTGCATGACAGAGTGAGAGCAGGTGGTTGCCAAGTGCAACAAAACATTTAGTTATAAACGAGCCAGCCAGGATCCATATCCTGTAATTAAAGTAGCATTGCCCTTTCTGACACTGTTTCTCTGACTTCTCTATTACCACTTTCAAAAGAACACCTGTTCCTCTGCTTACGTGTACGTCTTGTATTAAATATTATCTCACTTTTACCTTTGTCCCTCACATTTCATAAGAGAGGAGTGACCATAACAATCTGAAAAATGTGAAAACAAGATGGAACATGTTATGCAGTACACAGAGAGGGGAATTTCTCTCATGCTGAGAAATAATAGAAATGGCAGAGGCAGAAATAGAATAGAAAATCAGAGGCAGAGAATTCAGTAATAACTTTTTTTGTGTATTTTCTCCCTAAAATGGAATGAAAAGATCTGGAAGATGCAAAAAAGAGTAATAATGAATATATGGGAAACACAGGTTTCTAAAAATAGAGTCTAAAGTATTAGGAAGAAGGGAAGTTGTCAAAGGAAAATGTTAATAAGAACAAAGAATAAACTTTAAAATATTATAAGTATAAACAAGATACAGTACTGCTCAGGAGGAATGCTCTTCTCTTCTGTGTCCTACTAGATTCAGGAAATGAGTACATCATAAAGTTTCCAGCACACTGCAGATTCAAACTTCTGACGAGAAATTTAAACAGATTTTCTTATCTGAGTATATATTTGCCATGTGAAAGCAGCTATAAAACTTACCACCTTGTCCTGTGGTGCTCCTTTGGGATAAATGAAGAATAGTTTTAAGCTGTAGTCTGGTTTGTTGCAGAAGGTGTTTGGTGAATAATTCTAGTTAGTCACTGTGGTGGTTTGACCCACAGTAGGACCATGCGGTCCTGCACTCCCTCCCCCAACCTGGTGAGATGGGATGGGAGACACAACAAAGGGGCACAGGATTAGGAACGAAGGGACAGGGATGGCTCACTCACCAGTTATGGTCATGGGAAAAACAGACTCAACTTGGGGAAGAAAAATCAATTTAATTTGTTGCAAATCATCTGAGTAGACAAAACAACCACATCTTACACTATATTCCCCCCACCCCTCCCTTCTTCCCAGGCTCAAGTCACTTTGCTCCCAATGTCTCCACCTCCCCCCCTACAGCGGCACAGGATGCAGGGAATGGGGGTTCAGGTCTGGTCAGTTCACCTCTGCTGCCCTTCCTGGCATAAAATTCCAGGAACAAGATGTTCCAAAGCAAGCTTCCCATGCAGTCACGGACCTCTTTGGGCTCAGCTCCCGGCTCCAGCATGGGGACATCCACAGACATCCACATCTGGGGGTCCACCTCCTCTCTGGCAGTGACTGACTCTCAGGGTCCCAATTCCAGTCACACTTGCCCTCAGGCTCAGCTTCTCTGCTCCAGAATGGAGTCCTCCATGGCCTGGACTTGGGTGTCTGCTCTGCTGTTGAATCTCCATGGGCTGCAGGGGACTTTGTCTTCTTCTACTCCATACGGTATAACTGTATTCCTCTGGCAATGAAGCTCTCTCTCTCTCTGTCTGTCCTTTGTTTAGGCTGATGGTTGTCTTTTGTTCAGGTCAATGGTCTCTCCTCCAGGTACCACAACTTCTTTTTCAGGACAACCCTTCACCTCACCAATATGGACTCTCAGAGGCGTTTCTCTAGTGCTCACTGGCCCAGCCTGGGCTGGGGGTTCTCCGCCTTGGAGCCAGGGGAGCTTTTCGCTCTCATAAGGTGGCCCTTTCCCCACTAGGAAAAAACCCCTTTCTCATCCTCCCCCACACAAACCCAACACAGTCACTAACCATACTCCGTATTTTAAGACAGTTTGATCCCTACGAGGCTTCAGTTCAGCTTCAGGTGAGGCCTTTGGTAGCTGCACAGCAATAGCTTTCACAGTAAAACACAAGAGAAGCAAGAGTTGAGATTGAAGCACTGTGTTTTGTCTTCTGCTTTGTTATAGATATGCCAAGCTTTTGCAAGTCACCTTTTCTTAAGTATGTAAGATATTATTTACTTACCACTGAGAGAAACTATAGAGAGTTTAAGTTGCATTTCAAAAGATTTTCATATTTTATTGATGTGATCCCACAAAGCCGCTAAGGGGGGGAAGCACTCAGTGCAATGCTATTTTGTAACAGAATAGTACAGAAACAGAAGGAAGTTTCCTCATTCTCTGACTCTGAGCTGTGTTGAACCCTAATTAATGTTTATATTATCATACCACTAAAGGCATTTTATAAGGCATTGAGGAAAGATGCTGAATTAGAATTGCACATCTGGTCAAGTCTAAAATTTTAAAGCTTCTGAAAGTTTAATTTTTGGAACTGAATAGATTTTATTAAATAGATTTCTGTTTACATGTTATTAGTATGCTAATGGACTATGAAGTAGTCTTTAAATGACCAAATATGTCAATATCTGTTACTGCTTTCAAGGCTAACCATGTAACTTTCTTGTTTAATATATTTTTAATTTCTCCTACTTCATTCCTTTTTTCTAATGGATTGTGTGTTGCTGCAATGTAAGTTCTGGAAGAGGGGCTAAGTCCTTCCAGGCTCTGAGTTATGTTGTACTGGACACTGTGACTAAAGGGCCTGCTCAGGAAAATAGAGGGAGAGCACTGAGATGTAAGAAATTAGGCACCATCCTGAGAGATTTACATCCACATTTTCATACTCCAAAATCTTCAGTTTGTATGTCTAGCACTGTGGTCTATCAGGATGAAAATTTTATAAGATCAGATATTCCTGAAGAGGTTTCCATCACTCATCCCCAGAGAAGGAGATTCAGGTACAGGGACTAATATTTGACTACGCGCTTCTTTCCCTGAAGTTGTTTCAGAAGTTTCTGTTCTGCTTGTTTCTTCTCAGATCATACCAGAACTGGACGATAGAAAGTCATCAGTTCTTCTCTGTCAGTGTTTTGATGTGTCAAGTCCAGTATATTTAGGTAAAAAAATGTGAAACAACTTAAAACAAGTTTTTGAATTTTTCCCTTTTTGCATTAATGATCGTGGATTTGATGTTCCTGCAATTTCATCCTTTTCTCCCCAGACTCATAAAACTACAATTATTTGGCTGTCATTCCCTACCTATTAAGTGTGTAAACTCCATGGCTAGTGACTGTCAAGATCTGCAGATACTGAACACTGTCAGAGCCCTGAGTATTACCCATGCATGTTCATCACATATTTTGAAACCTCAGAAAACTAACTGCACTCAATGTAACTAGGGTCAACATGGTAAGGAAGTTTTGATTACTTGCTCTTGCCTCAATTAGTTTTAAAATAACTAGGTGCAATTTGATTTATATCTACATTATTTGCACTATATGCACATGCTAATATTTGTAAGGTTATGTGTTGATATTTGCTATGGACTTATAGCAATCTGTGTAGTCCATAGGATTCACAGTAGTGCCCACAATTCTTGTTTCTCTATGGGCCTGTGGGTATGGTATTATATAAATGTAATAACACAGGCCATGAAAATGTCTCCTACATATTTTACAACACAGAGATCCCAAAAAATATTGTGATAGTGTGCCCCATTCATGTGCTAAAAACTACAATTTGTTGCAGAATGTATTCCGTAGATCAAATCTTATGTATAAAAAAGAGAGGAAGTTACCAGGTCTCATTGAATATCAGTGGGAGTCATTACATACACCTTTAAAAAAATTACAATGGTGGTAGAAAGTGGAAAGGTATCCTCAGTGGGAGAATGTGAATGCTTCTTGTGCCAATGAAAAAAACACAGACACTAAGAAAATAAAATAAATTACAAATAGAAGAACTTTTGTTATTAAGAAAATAACTGAAAATAACCTCTTGCTATGAGGTCTCTTGCTGCAAATATCTATCAGTTCTTTTATTTATTTTGGTAGCTGAAATTGATGTATAGCTCTGCATTTTGCCTAACTGGTGAGAAAATAGTGATGACTTTTGATTTAGCAACAGAGAATGCATTGTTAGAGGTCTTTGGTCAGTGAGGATGTTGTGGTTTGGGAAGATCTGAATGTTTTAGCGGAGCCTGCTAGTTACTCATGAAAATCGGTATTGAAGTGAGAATACAGCATTACTTTCCTAACAGGCCTCTAGCATGCTCACACTTGTGAAATTCTTGAGCAAACAAATACTGCTCAGGTTTACAGCCTCCAAATGGGTACATATTAGTAGACTCCATCAGGAAGAAAATGTTCTTGCAGTTTCTTTAGAATAATAGGATTTCAGGGTGTTATTGGATATGGTGTTTTGGCATATTTTGAGCCAGCAATGTGCGCTTGCAGCCCAGAAGGCCAATAACCGTATCCTGGGCTGCATCAAGAGAAGCGTGGCCAGCAGGTCAATGAAGGTGATTCTCCCCCTCTACTCTGCTCTTGTAAGGCCCCACCTGAAGTGCTGCACCCAGTTCTGGAGCCCCCAACACAAGAGAGACATGGACCAGTTAGAACGAGTCCAGAGGAGGCCACGAGGATAATCTGAGGGCTGGAGCACCTCTCCTATGAGGACAGGCTGAGAGAGTTGGGGCTGTTCAGCCTGGAGTAGAGTAGGCTCCGGGGAGATCTTATAGCGGCTGCCCAGTACCTGAAGGGGCCTACAAGAAAGCTGGGGAAGGACTTTTCATAAAAGGGGAAATGGCTTTAAGCTGAAAGAGGGTAGGTTTAGATTAGATATTAGGAAGAAGTTTTTCACTGTAAGGGTGGTCAGACACTGGAACAGTTCGCCCAAGGAAGTTGTGGATGCCCCCTCCCTGGAAGTGTTTAAGGCGAGGTTGGATGAGGCTTTGAGCAACCTGGTCTAGTGGAAGGTGTCCCAGCTGATGGCGGGGGGATTGGAACTAGATGATCTTTAAGGTCCCTTCCAACCCAAACCATTCTATGATTCTATGATCAATCCTATTCTAACATATGACATATCTATATTTTGATGCAAGACATAACTTAGTAACTATTCTGCCATTTTAGCTCTTAATTGCTCAATTAGTGATCTAAATTCCTAAACTGTTGTGACATAGTTGTAAGCTTCCCAAGATTATTATATTTTTTTGGTGAGATAACTCATGGATGAACACGCACCAGTAGGTTTTCATCTTATGATAGAAGATTGATATTGACGAGCTGCTCAGGCAGGAGAATTGCAAGCAAGGCTAGTGGATCTTACATTTAGAATTCAAATGAAGCAGCTTGTTTATGGAACATTAACTGTAAATCTCAGCTGCCTATAATTCATTTATATTCTGGGGTTCATTACATTTTCCTTGTCAAAAGTGAGAGTGTATACGCAAAAGCCTGAGGAGAGGATGGAGGTGGTGTCTTAGTATGAGAAACTTCGTTTTCTACAGAGATTATCGTGTTGATCTAGTGAAAATCCTTCTCATTAACAGTTTTTGAACAAATTTATTTTAAACTGAAGCCATAAGCAGGAGAAGCATGAATTAATATATATTAGTATTGAGTGTGTGCATTTTAGAGTAATCATATTACTTCTTTCATAGACTTACTAGTATACTTAGTTAAAACATACAGTAAATTGACATAGATCACCCTGAAAATATTACTTTTTCTTAACTTCATGCCATTGTGCCATAACAGGCATAATTTAGAAGTAATAACTTGTTTTGTTATCTACTGATGTCTTGTTATTTGAGACTGTAAAAAGTGACTGATACAGGAATACAGGCTTTGGCAGGCAGCTGTCATCAGCTTCATCATCTTGAGCTCTACAGCAACAAGCAAAAGAGGGTAAGGCACTTGTTGGGGGTTTAATAAGCTGAAAGTAACTAGTATTCTTTTTGTTTTATATCTTTTTTGTCAGAATAAATATTTTGCAATTTTGTTTGTTTTACAGAATTTTAATTGATAATTATGGGCATTCAAACACGGTGTAAAGAATATACAGTGGACTTCACTAAAGAATAGATGTAAGCTGGCACCCTTCTCTAAGTAAGATTTTTGCCAGAAATCATTGATTAAGGCAAATATTATATCACAGTGTTGCAAATATGAAATTCGGAATGGGGCTTGCTGTGCAGAGATCTGTGGGTATTTGAATGGTTCATTCTTCTCGTTACCTTTCTTTGGAATAAACCACTGGCATAGCAAAACTGCATGTGCATGGAGTGCTGCCTTAGGAATTAGACTTGTTCTTTACATGGACAGATTCATTTTTTGAAGGAAAAATTGTCAGTGAGTCAGATTTTCTCTGTGGCCTTCTTCCTCCTACCCTCCCTCCTACCCATGAAAACCCAGCTGGCATGCCCTCACATCATCCTTGGACCTAATGTGGAGGTCCCCATGGTGCTAATCTACAGGTAACCATTAATTTGTTCCCTAAATGTGACCTAGATTCTTCTCAATTTGAAAATCCTTCATGTATACCCCTCATAAAAATCTTCTTGCTTCTACTAAAGCTTTACAGCTTAAGAAGAAACATGTTAAATGTTTTATGGTTTGAACTTTATTGCAATTGCTACTCTTATGGTTATTACTGCATTATTTCTTTTTCCTATTTAAAAATAAAAACCAAAGCTCTACCTGCCATACATTGTCTTGGTAAAACGTTCATGAATGACAGAATCAAAGAACTGTACTGGTTGGAAATGACCTTTAAGATCACCAAGTCCAACCATAAACCTAACACTACCAATTCCACCTCAAAAACACATCCCTAAGCATCTCATCCACCTGTCTTTTTAATACTACCAGGGAAGGTGACTTCACCATTTCCCTGGGCAGCCTGTTGCAATGTTTGACTACCCTTTCTGTGAAGAAGTTTTTACTAATATCCAACCTGAACCTCCCATGGTACAACTTGAGGCCATTTCCTCTCATTCCATCACTTGTTACCTGGGAGAAGAGACCAACACCCACCTCTCTACACCCTACTTTCAGGTAATTGTAGAGAGTGATAAGGTCTCCCCTCAGCCTCCTTTTCTGCAGGCTAAACAACCCCAGCTCCCTCAGCTGCTCCTTGTAGGACCTGTTCTCCAGGCTCTTCACCAGCTTTGTTGCCCTTCTTTGGACAAGCTCCAGCACCTCAACATCTTTCTGGTAGTGAGGGGCCCAAAACTGAACACAGTACTTCAAGGTGCAGCCTCACCAGTGCTGAGTACAGGGGGACAATCACTTCCCTAGACCTGCCCCTCCCTCCTTCAGCCACTCCTCATAAGACTTTTTCTCCAGGCCCTTCACCAGCTTTGTTGCCCTTCTATGGACCTGCTCAAGCACCTCAATGTCTTTCCTGTAGTGAGGGGCCTGAAACTGAACACAGGACTTGAGGTGTGGCCTCACTAATGCCAAGTACAGGGAGAGAATTACTTCCCTACTCCTGCTGGCCACACTATTTTTGATACAAGCTAGGATGTTATTGGCCTTCTTGGCCACCTGGGCATACTGCTGGCTCATGTTCAGCTGGCTATTGACCAATCCCCCCAGGTCCTTCTCTGCTGGGCAGCTCTCCAGCCACTCTTCCCCAAGCTTGTAATGTTGCATGGGGCTGCTGTGGCCCAAGGGCAGGACCTGGCACTTGGCCTTATTTAACTTCATGCTATTCACCTCTGCCCATCAATCTAGCCTGTCCAGATCCTTCTGCAGAGCTTTCCTACCCTCAAGCAGATCAAAACTCCTGCTCAACTTGGTGTGGTCTGCAAACTTACTGAAGGCACACTCAATACCCTCATCCAGATCACTGATAAAGATATTAAACAGAAATGTCCCTAATATTGATCCTTAGGGAACACTGCTTGTGATCGGACATCAACTGGATTTGACTCCATTCACCACAACTTTCTGAGCCTGGCCGTCCAGCCAATTCTTTACCCAGCGAAGAGTACCATCCAAGCCATGAGCAGCCAGTTTCTCCAAGAGAAGGCTGTGGGAAACGGTGTCAAAGGCTTTACTAAAGTCTAAGTACCCCACATCCACAGGCCTTCCCTCATCCACTAAGCGTGTCACCCTGTCATAGAAGATCAGGTTGGTCAGGCAAGACCTGCCTTTCATAAACCTGTGTTGACTGGGCCTGACCCCCTGGTTGTCCTGCATGTGACATGCAATGGCACTCAGGATGATTTGCTCCATCACCTTCCCTGGCACAGAGGTCAGACTGCTAGGCGTGTAGTTGCTCTAATCATCCTTCCAGCCCTTCTTGTAGATGGGTGTCACATGAGCCAGCTTCCAGTCAGCTGGAACCTCCACGGTTTGCAAGGACTGCTGAAAAATGGTGGAGAGTGGCTTGGTGAGCACTTCCACCAGCTCCCTCAGTATCCTAGGGCAGATACCATCTGGCCCCATGGACTTGTGGATGACTAAGTGGTGCAATAGGTCACTAACCATTTCCTCTTGAATAATGGAGGTATTGTTCTGCTCCTGTGGTGCAGGGGTCCGTATAGTCAGAGAGCAGCATGTCTTGCCATTAAAGACCTAAGCAAAGAAGGCATTAAGCACCTCAGCCTTTTCCTCATCCTTTGTCACAATGTTTTCCTGTGTATCCGATAAGGGACAAAGATTCTCCTTCATTCTCCTTTTGTTACTAATGTATTTATGGAAGCATTTTTTATTTACTTTTACTGATGCAGCTAGATTGAGTTCTAGCTGGGCTTTGGCCATTCTGATTTTCTCCCTGCATACCCTCATGAAGTCTTTATAGACCTCATAAGTTGCTCGTCCCTTCTTCCACAGATCATAAATGCTCCTTTTTTCCCTGAGCTCCAGTCTAAGCTCCCTGTTCAGCCAGGGCAGTCTGCTTCCCCCCTGCCTCATCTTTCAGCAGCTGGGGACAGCCTGCTCCAGTGCCTTCAAAATTTCCTTCTTAAAGAAGGTATATATATATATATTTATGTGTGTATGAAATATATATGAATAATATAATAATGTCCATATGAATAATGTGATAATATAATATATATGAAATACTTCTTAGTTTATAATCTAGAAACTTAAATCAAAACACATTATTATTCACCTCTATGTTTTATGCTTTTTCATAAAACAGATAAACTATTATATGTAGAAATTTAACACAAGTGTAATTTTGGGACATTTATCTAGATATATAATCTAATTTAGAAAAAATCACTTAATATTTACAAATGTTAGAAAATGGAGATTAGGAAAAATGTCAATAATAATTTCTAGATATATATTTTACATATATATCTATACATATAAAGGTTTTCTATATTTGTAAGGAATGTTAGAAAATATATGTGACTTATTTATGATAGCCTATGACAAGCCTCATCCTAGAAATGAGAGCAGATACTAATAAACTTTTCTTATAAGGGAGAGAAATACTTCTCACAGTTTAAACAAACTGTTACTCTTGGCTAAAATGACTGAAAACTATCTATTATTAAGAATATAAATTATTACAGAGGAAAGGTTTTGTCCTTGACAATCATTTGCTTGTAGGAAAGAAGGTACCCTGGTTAGTCACTGGATTCCCTGGAGGACTCAGGCAGAGCACATAGCAATTGCTGGTCATTAATTCAGTATATTTTTAAATTTAAATATGAATCTAACAAACATTTTACACATGCATCGGTCATCTCATTTTTTTTCAATGGTTGTAGGCAGTGATTCCAATATTCTTTTTCTTATTGCTCTGATCTATATGTAAACTAACAGGAAAATAGATGTTTTATCTATTTGAAGTATTTTCTTCCTAGTAGTCTTAGAAGGATTTTGCCCTTTTAAATTTTTATATTACAACTATTATGTATTGAATTTCTTTTTAGTGGTGACAATTTAAATCAAATTTTCATTTCTGAGAAATATTTAAAGGCATTGAAAAGCAAACATCTTATAATTTTCTTCTTGAACAAAATAATAAATTTTAATTGTCTCGTAAATATGAAACCAGAAGGCTAGCTAGCATATGATCCAAATAACACATATTATCATTTTCCTTTAAAAATTGTCTTTTAGAACAACAGTCTATGCACATGTTGGTTTTGCATTACTGAATTGTAGGTGATGTTTCAAATAGCTAGATATGTAAGCATAATCTGCATTCTTATCCAGTCACAACTTTCACAGATTTCATTCAGAATTTACTATCTACATGTACCTGTGATGATCACAACATCATTAGTTGAAATTTCAATTAATATTAAGATAGTTTTTGTATGGAAAATATATGCACCAGTGTTTTCTTATTCTGAGCGGCAATTTCTCTGATCCCATCTGGGCCCATTCTATATGTTTATGTACATGCATATGCACGTGTATATGTGTGGGTATGTATGTCTACATGAATACCACATACACAGAAAGTTTGCCATAGAAATGAATGAAAACAAGTGGCTCCACTGTGTTTGGTACAGTCTACTTGATGATTATCTGCTTCAGTTTCTTTTTTGATGATGACTTGATATTTTGGTTGTAAAGGACCTACAGCGATCATTTAGTCCAGCTGCCAATTATTGGTGTATGTGACATTTGACTAGAATAATTTGTAATTAAGACAAATACTATCTTCAGCATGTGTTTGTGTCTGCATCGGTGTATATATATGAAGATTCAAGCAACTGCAAAACCAAGGAGAACTACATGCTCTAGATGACTACCATGAGTGGTCTGTAACATGCTAGCATTGGCAAGGCTCTATTTATGAGAGCTCTTCAAATTAGCAGAACTGCTTAATTTTTGGCTTGGCCTCTTCAGAGAAGGCATGCAAGCAAAATTCTGTGACACACTCCAGAACAGATACCGGAGTTGCAACACAGCTCTGTTTAAGCATAATTTAAAGCCTGATTATAATGCCTGGTTTTAAGAGCAGGCATCTGATAGGTATGCTTTGGTTTGGTCTCACAACACTGGAGGAACCTGTAAGCATGCCTGGCATTTCTCTTTTTTTCCTGAGGCACTGAGAGAGAGGGCTCTATCCTGAAATTATGGATGTAATGTTCTTCCACTGCAGGTACTTTTTAGCTGCTAAAATCTCATTCTCTGTGATTTGCCTGTCATATTGCTGGTACTTTTTTTTTTTTTTCCCCACTTTTGTAAAATCACAGAAAATAGGTATTGAGGGGGCCTCTGCCCCAGGCAAAATAGCATGCTGAGATTATTCTTTTAATCCCTTAAAACTCCTCAGTGGTGAAATCTAAGCATGGTTAGGGCTGGAAATGCTTGCAGACTGGGAGAGTACTAAGGGGAAAATACCACCTGTGCATGACCTGTTCTTACACCCTTTCCTGCTCATCTGCTGTTGGTCAGTCAGAGGTAGGATACTGGGATAGACAGTGCTGATGTAGCCCTTCCAGCTTTCTTCTGTTATCTTCTAATGTCCAGGGACAATATATTACCTACTGCTAGAAAGATTTGCCTTCTGATCAACAGGTTACTCCCTACATCTGTACAATGGCCTCTTTCACTGAGTATTGTTTTACCTCTGCTCAGTGTTTCCTTCTCCTTGACAACTGTAGTTTTTTTCAGACCTTTGGAATAGGGTCATGTTCCCACACTGTGATCCCTGTTATTCTACCTAGGATTCTCTTCAACTAACCCATGTAAAAAAATCATAGAATCATAGAATCATAGAATGGTTTGGGTTGGAAGGGACCTTAAAGATCATCTAGTTCCAACCCCCCTGCCATGAGCAGGGACAAATCCAGGCATCATTCTCCCATCGAGACCTTACTAGTACTAAACACAGTGGAAGTTTACGTTAGGTGTCTGAGACTGTGCTCTTCTGTACAGATTCCAGTATGATGTCTGGTTTTTTGCTGATTGATGCCCAAATGATGATTCACAACCCTCCAGATCCTTTAGTGAAAAATTACTATTTTGCCAGTTATTTCTCAATGAGTTGGTGCAATCATACTTGCCTAAGGGTAGATGTGGTGCTTAGGGACATGGCTTAGAGGTGGACTTGGAAGTGTTAGGTTTTTGGTTGGTCTTGATGATCTTAAAGGTCTCTTCCAACCAAAATTATTCTATGATTCTAAGTGTGGTATCTAATTAATGAAGATTTTGTCATCACTAATTTGTATCTTATTTTTTCTACACTTTGCCCAGGTATTTTTTATCTCGAAGTGTGCTATTTCACTTGCTTGTATCTCTTTTCATCTACATTTCAGCTACAATTTTAGTATGTATATTCCTAACTCCAGCAGGATTTTCAGTGAAAATCTGAATAGTTATGTTCCTACGACAGATCTAGAATTTGTCTTTGAACCCTAGGAAAATACTCACCAAGTATGGCTTTTCAAGGGATTATTTTCACCTACATAGCAATAGTTTCATGTTATCTATTACCTCATCACAGGCTGAACCACAGATAGTTCTCTTAGTCATTACAAAGACAGATGTCTTCTGATTAAATTCCTCATAACTGTATTCTGACTTAGAAAGTCTAGAAAAATAATTGTTTGCATGTAATTATTTATACCATAAAGGCAGTTTCATTTTTTTAACAGTTGAAAACATGTATCTCATACTGGACTTTGGATTTCTATTTCTTTCCATAGGAAAAAGCTACTCTGTTTTTTTTATAGATTTGAAGAGAAAAAGGGAGTGCCATGCACTTGTTATCAGTCCAGTTGTTTACAATTCTGGATCTTAGTATTCTGAATGTAGTAAATGGAATCTATTTTTGATAAGAGAACTATTTACATTTTAAAAGATCATCTTTGTTGATGGAGTTGATGTACATCACATCACATCACAGGTTTCAATGCTTCATGTTGAGAGAATAGTAACTGGCAGGTATAATGAATATACTCTCTTTTCATCATGATTCCATCTTTTAAGAGGCTAAGCGCCTGCTAATTAAAATACAGAGAGCAAAATAGGTAAAAGCATGAAAGGCTTTTCAGTACATTTTCAATTTTCTATCCTGATTCATAATGTATTAAGATTCCAGACTGTTTCAGAGGTAGCTATAGTAACATATTTTTGTTACTATTATATTTCTTTAATAGAGTTCAGTGCTATAAGAATAACAATTTATTTCTATTTGTTGTTTTCCAGTTATATGTAAACATTCAGTTGATCCTGAACTTAGTACTTTCCTATGATGAAAATGAATTAAAATGCATTTTTGTTGACTACATGGATTTTTTTTTCTTTTTGTAATTATACATAGCTTGCTGTGCATAATAAATTACTGAGATCATTTTAAGGGACCTTCATGCCTGTGACTGCCTTCTACTTTGCTGACTCCAATGAAGGGTCTCTGCATTTGAGAGAATGAGAGCAAAGGTGTTTCTGTTTACGCTGTTTCTCTTATAAATTCATTAGATTGCATGAATACTCTAACTCTAAACCAATTACGCCGATTTGTTTTGCAAGAATAGGCTGCTCTGGTTTGACATTTAAAGAAAAGAAAACTATTTTAAATATAGGAGAAAAGTGATTTCCCTATATATTATCAAGCCATAATTCTAGCCATTAGAGAGATGTCAAAGAAAGAGAAGCTTGGCTGTAATCTTCTCATGCAAATAGCTTATAATTTTGGGAGCTGGATTTTGATGTGACCATATGCCTAGTATGAAAGGTGTACAGGAGTGTACCTGCATTGCATTTGACAGGGGCTCAAATACTAGAAAGCTCTAGCTTTCTCCTTGTTTTCTGCTCTGTTTCAGCTTTTGGTGCCACCACTTCATCAAGTACTACAGAAAGGTGACTCTCTTCTTCCCTTAACCATGCGGAGGAGTGGGCCTTCCCTTCCACCTTCTCCTTCCACACAGCCCTCTTACTCTCCTGTGGAAGTTATTATGGCAGAAATGTTCAGCTTTAAACTGCTGTTTGGAATACTTCGACACTTCAAAGGTTTTTTATTGCAGCTGGATGCAATAGGATGGTTCTTATTTGGACTTATGGAGATCAGTATAAACATCTTCTGCAGGTTATCCTTAATATCTTTCAATTCTATTTTTTCTGATTGCTTTATGTGGCCCTGCTTATTCAGTGCATACACTACAGGAATTTTTCATGGCCTCATCTTAGTTTCTGGGTTTGCAGACTTCACATGTATCTCTTGATCTGCTGTCATTTGTTCTTGTTCTCAGTTGCTTTTTCAGAATTGCTATGAATAAGTAGCTGGAATTTGTTTCTGTAAATCAGATTCTTAGATACATCGCACTTTTTGGTAAGATTCCTGTCAGTATTTAGAAAATTACTTTTATTCCCTCTGAATGTAAAGAACAAATTACTAAGGAATGCTAAGTGACACATGTTGCCAGTTGTATGCTTACAATTTGTTCTGAAGTTAGCATTAAAAATTGTGAACTCTATGGAATACATGCATTTTTTTAAAGCTACAATGGAACCACAATGGAAAGACCTGTAATTTTCCCTATTATTATTACTTCTCATGGATGATTCTCTTGAACTATGATGGTGTTATCATAGCAGAAGTGGTATTCCTCAGACTTGAAAATGTCTGTCTTTTTGACAGCAAATGACTGCCTTACCCTTTTGCAAGCTTCCTTTTTAATTTTAGATTTTTAGGCATAAAGAATAGCAATTTCAGAGAGCAAACATCTTTTATCCCCTTTTAAATTAAATAGCAGGATGTAGAAAATATCCCAGTTCTCTGCAGCTTAACCAATACAGTCAAAGGTTTCTGTCCCTCAGCAGAATAACACACAAGGTCTCTTTCAAAAAAGTATGCTTTTAAACCTTCCTACTTTCCACAAACAAGAGAGAAAATACGAACATGTAGCCTTGAGCTACCTATCACCAACTAACATGTAGCTGGAGCCAAATGTAAGCTTTGCTGCTTCCTTCAGCAGCAAATCAAACCATCTTGTTTGGATTTTGTCAGCTGAGTATCTTTAAAATGTGTCATATAGGTGTCCTTATTGATCTGGAAACCAAAATTTTTTCTTCATCAAATGCTGCTGCTGTCAGTGAGTATCCTTCAGATATAATTTAATCACTAGAATATTTACATCTGAGTTAACCCGATTAATAGTCACATTGTGTCGATTGAAAGAACGTTAAATTTTGTCAAGTGAATGCAGTCATCAGAATTGATTTTAATTTTTCAGTTGTTATTACTTACAATTTTACATTTATGTTTGCTCTGGAATTCCTTACAGTATTACTTTCCAACTCCATTTTTATTGAAAAACGGGGACATTTTCTTTTAATTGCGTTATTAACTGACACATTGTCATTTTCAAATCTTGAGTTTCTGTAAGCGAACAAAATTGAGTACTTAGACATAATTATGTATTTTGAAAATCATCATTAATTATAAAAATCTTAATTGAAAATAAGCTCTTACAGTTTACTGCATGATGCACAGCCTTTGTAGTATAGTACATATTACTGCTAAAACAGCAATTAAAGCTACACACCCCAGCATCCCACCCCACAAATGAGAATGATAACCATATTCCAAGCTGCATATTCCAAGCTGCATGTTACACCTGAGACAAACTGGTAAATTCCTCATGGCCAGTTATATTTCTTAGGTTATTAGATGCTGTGCTTTGAATTACAATAATAGCTTTTACTTTGTAAATTATTGTATAAAGCTCAAATATTTTTCAAAAACAAAAATCATGTCATGATTCTGATTCTGTCTTTATTTAAATATAATGGAATAAATTTCATTTTAAAATTTACCAGATACAGCTGGTCCACTTTGAAATAAAACCTAGAAGGACAGCTGGTCCAATAAATTGTCACATATGCCTCATTAATTAGTTTTGATCTGTACTTTTAAAAACATATTTCTGGCTGCTTAAGCTGTCTGGACAGAAATCTGACCCTGCTGAAGTAGTGGCAAAATACTTGATGGATCCGTGAATCATCTTGCATTTATATGGACTCGTTAAAGTCCAGTTACTGAACCCATACAATTGCCACAGAGCAGTTGTTAGAAACACCACTGCTTGCCATTATAGGAAATGGGACCTGTAAAGAAAGCAGAACTTCATTTTCTTTATCCTGGTCACTGATTTATCTATATATATTCCAGACATTTGCCACTTGACAATTCTTGTTTGGAGTTAATTGCCAACCTAGTGTCCTGTGAGGAAAGCGAAAGCTTTTACATCTGTACTGGTAAATTAACGATTGAGCCTGGGAGTATTTCTGGGTACTGAAACCAATTCATATGGCACAGCAGGTATCTATGAAGTTTGACTGCATGCACATCCTGTTTTGGGAACAGTCTCTGAACCGTTCTAGCTGCCTTGGTGTCATAGCTTAACTTAGCTGGCAGCCAAACAAGACACAACCACTGGCACCCCTTGCTCCCCCTTCCCCCCCACCCAGGGAACAGGGGAGAGAATTGGAGGGATAAAGGTAAGGAGACTTTTAGGTTGAGATAAGAACAATTTAATAATTAGAGTAAAAATAAAATTAAAATAGTAAAAAGAATAACAATGACAATGAGTGATGCACAGTACAATTGCCCACCAGCTGCCGACAGCAGTCCCAGAGGAGTGAAAAGGAACCTCGAACCTGAAATCGGAATCCTGGAAAAGCAAGCCCAAGTGATTCCTGAGACAATCCCCTCCCTTTCTAGTCAGCCCCAGTTAATATGCTAAACATGACATAATATGATATGGTATGTTTTATTGGCATATCCAGCTGTCAGTTCTGGGTTTTACTGACTACTGCACTTTCCCTCTCCTAGTTCTTTGCACTTGCAAACTACCCAAACACAGAGTCTTTGTACCTTATCAACATTCTTCTCATAACAAATCCCACACTGAAACCAAAACACAGTGCTTTCTAGCTACTAAGAATAAAATTAACTGTATCCCAGCAAAACCCAAAACACTGGGAATTGTTCAGACAGTGCTAGTCAGAACAGGTAAAATTTGTGCCAAGAAACGGTCTAATAACTTACTTGCAGAGGCAGCTGGATTATAGTGTCTAGGAGTAGCAGTGACACGCCGAAGAAGAGGAGGTTACTTAAGTTGGACATATGGACAAAGTGCGTCTTCCTAACATTGAAAAGTTATACATTAAAACCTACCTTTATTTAAAATTTTTGACAAATCCTGCTATTATTTCCAGAATTTTTTTTCTTTCCCAGCTTATACATAATTTTCCTTTGTTTTCTTCGATTTTTCAAAAGCATGGAAAATGAAATTCAAACTTCATCAACATTACTAGGATTCTGCACTTAATATATATTTATGTTTTTCCAAAAGTAAAGCTGACTCAGCCCTTACAATGATATGATGTGTAGGTCTCTGAGCCTATAGATCCCATGAAGGTATTCTTAAAGATAACTGAAAGAATTTAGGATTAACTCATTTTTTGTTTGTGGGTCTCAGGGTGCACCTGTGGCCAGCTTTTGCTAGGTCAGTCTGGAATGTGTGAAACTCATTTTCTGCAGAGAAGTCAGTTTGGATGAAATTAAAAAATTGTGCAGTAACTGCAAAAGGTATGTGTCTGGCTTTCCAGAAAAAAATATCCTTCAGTCTTTGGCTACAGCTACAGCATTTCCTGTCAGATCCTAATAATTTAATGCAAATATGAAAGCATTATTATTCTAATTAAATGCAAAATACATTTTTAAAACCTCTCACAGCTAACATTTAAAATGCAACCAGTTTGTGTCACCCTTACAGGAACTCATCTGCACTACAATGTGCTATAATCATGTTATAATAATTCATAATCTCGGTTGTTAAAATATTTACTTGTGTAGGTTCTACATCACTATTTCAAAATTACAGCTCTCAAGGACAGAGTATTTTACAGTATTATGTAGCTATTTTAAATGGTATCTTTAATTCTATATAATACAGAAATTAACAAAGAGTAAATCTGTTTACAAAAGATTGTAATTTATTTAAACGCCGTGCTTTTAAAAAAGCTTATAATGAAAGTAAGAATGATTATACACATCTTTGACACTGTTGCAATGAAACATTTAACAAGGGAAGGGGATATAACTGGGACTGCTGGTAG